>NC_079203.1:27254687-27554687 GCF_026745355.1 Beta vulgaris subsp. vulgaris
TCACCACTCTAAAACCTTCATCATGGAAGGGAGAAAAGCCAGAACAGCCAAAGGGTATGAACGAAGGACCAGCCGACATGGTGAAGGGCCAGATAAGTGAGTTAAAGAACGAAGTGGAAAGAACTCAGATGAAGGCCCCCCAAATCAGCAAGTCGTCCTCCTGCGAAAGAAGAGGAAGTGCCTCGCCATCAAAGAAGAAAAGGCTTCGTTAGAAGAAGTAATGGCCATCATGGGTATTACACTACGGTCGGAGCCATTAGAAATGTCGTCGGAAATTTGTTTGGATGAAAGACATTCGAAGAGGACGCTGAAGATTGGGTCTGTTCTAGATCCTAAGATCAAAGACGAACTGATCAAGTTGTTAAAAGAATTTGAGGATGTTTTTGTATATGCGGTCGAGGAAATGCCGGGAATTGATCCTGAAGTTGCCGTTCACAAGCTAAACATAGATCCAGGTCAAAAGCCAATCCGGTAGAAAAATAGGAACCTAGGTCCGGCCAGGAATCAAGCTGTTGATCAAGAAGTACAGAAGCTGTTAAAATCAAAATTCATCCGGGAAACTTATTATCCGGATTCGATTGCTAATGTAGTCATGGTCCCTAAGCCTAATGGAACTTGGAGGATGGTTGTGGACTACACTGATCCAAATAAGGCTTGTCCAAAGGCCAGCTTCCTTCTGCCAAAAATAGATCGGTTAGTCGATTCCATGGCAGGGCCTGCACTATTGAGCATCATGGATGCTTATTCTGGTTTCCATCAGATTCCAATGTGGCCAGAACATCAAGATAAGACTTCATTCATCACTAGAAAGGGCTCTATGGTTGGCTGAGGATGCCATTCGGCCTTCGAAATGCGCCAGCTATCTTCCAACGGCTAATAAACACTGTCCTCCCGCCACAGCTAGGAAGGAACATGGAGGCTTATATTGATGACATGATCGTCAAAATCCTGAAGGAGGTGGATCATATTGAGGATGTTCGAGAAGCATTCTTGACACTTAGAAATTTCAAGCTGAAGTTGAATCCGCAGAAATGCGTGTTTGGAGTGGTGGCCGAAAAGTTTTTAGGGTTCCTGGTCAACCAGAGAGGAATTGAAGTAAACCCTAATAAGATTCAGGCGATTTCTAAGCATGACATCCCCGTCCAAAGTTAAGGAAGTTCAACGTCTGACAAGGTGCTTGGCAGCCCTAGGACGCTTTTGTTTGGGCCCAAAAATATGGCGAGCCTAATAACACGTGGCAAGGTAAAAATACCCTCACCGGGAATTAAGCCTGACATATATAATAGCCTATAGCCTTTCTAGGCTCAAAATCACCGAAGGAACGAAAATACCCCTGTTGGCAATACAAATTGCAGTTTACATATGGAACAACTCTCTATAAATAGGGAACGTATCCCCTAACTCAGGTATCTAAGATCTATCACTTGAACTTCTCTCAATACTTTCTCCCTCCACAAAGTTATTAACTGACTTGAGCGTCGGAGGGGAGTTCCCGGGGCACCCCCCGGGGCAGGTTTCCTTATTTTGCAGGATTATGGTCGACCAAGCAAGACCTGCTCGAAATGGAAGGGAGAAAAGCCAGAACAGCCAAAGGGTATGAACGAAGGACCGGCCGAGATGGTGAAGGGCCAGATAAGTGAGTTAAAGAACGAAGTGGAAAGAACTCAGATGAAGGCCCCTCAAATCAGCAAGTCGTCCATCCTCCTGTGAAGAAAGAAGAGGAAGTGCCTCGCCATCAAAGAAGAAAAGGCTTCCTTAGAAGAAGTAATGGCCATCATGGGTATTACACTACGGTCGGAGCCATTAGAAATGTCGTCTAAAATTTGTTTGGATGAAAGACATTCGAAGAGGACGCTGAAGTTGGGTCTGTTCTAGATCCTATGATCAAAGACGAACTGATCAAGTTGTTAAAAGAATTTAAGGATGTTTTTGTAAATGCGGTCGAGGAAATGCCGGGAATTGATCCTGAAGTTGCCGTTCACAAGCTAAACATAGATCCAGGTCAAAAGCCAATCCGGTAGAAAAATAGGCACCTAGGTCCGACCAGGAATCAAGCTGTTGATCAAGAAGTACAGAAGCTGTTAAAATCAAAATTCATCCGGGAAACATATTATCCGGATTCGATTGCTAATGTAGTCATGGTCCCTAAGCCTAATGGAACTTGGAGGATGGTTGTGGACTACACTGATCCAAATAAGGTTTGTCCAAAGGCCAGCTTCCTTCTGCCAAAAATAGATCGGTTAGTCGATTCCATGGCAGGGCCTACACTATTGAGCTTCATGGATGCTTATTCTGGTTTCCATCAGATTCCAATGTGGCCAGAACATCAAGATAAGACTTCATTCATCACTAGAAAGGGCTCTATGGTTGGCTGAGGATGCCATTCGGCTTCGAAATGCGCCAGCTATCTTCCAACGGCTAATAAACACTGTCCTCCCGCCACAGCTAGGAAGGAACATGGAGGCTTATATTGATGAGATGATCGTCAAAATCCTGAAGGAGGTGGATCATATTGAGGATGTTCGAGAAGCATTCCTGACACTTAGAAATTTCGAGCTGAAGTTGAATCCGCAGAAATGCGTGTTTGGAGTGGTGGTCGAAAAGTTTTTAGGGTTCCTGGTCAACCAGAGAGGAATTGAAGTAAACCCTAATAAGATTCAGGCGATTTCTAAGCATGACATCCCCGTCCAAAGTTAAGGAAGTTCAACGTCTGACAAGGTGCTTGGCAGCCCTAGGACGCTTTTGTTTGGGCCCAAAAATATGGCGAGCCTAATAACACGTGACAAGGTAAAAATACCCTCACCGGGAATTAAGCCTGACATATATAATAGCCTATGGCCTTGCTAGGCTCAAAATCACCGAAGGAACGAAAATACCCCTGTTGGCAATACAAATTGCAGTTTACATATGGAACAACTCTCTATAAATAGGGAACGTATCCTCATAACTCAGGTATCTAAGATCTATCACTTGAACTTCTCTCACTACTTTCTCCCTCCACAAAGTTATTTACTGACTTGAGCGTCGGAGGGGAGTTCCCGGGGCACCCCCCGGGGCAGGTTTCCTTATTTTGCAGGATTATGGTCGACCAAGCAAGACCTGCTCGAAATGGACGGGGCGCAGCTCGAGACGACTCCCCAAATATCATATTACAAGTTTTTACCCGAAACAGGTTGGCGCCGTATGTGGGGACCGTCAAACAAAAGGTCACAACTACTTGAGTGTGCTCACGTCATTCATACAAGATCGAAGTTGACCGCTCTATCAAGTCAGCCAGCATGGAAAAACGTAGTTCGTAGAGGTCCTCATACAACCTTCGAACATTCATGCAAGTTCGAGATGGCCTCACTCGAGTCGAGTAAGGACCTCCAATATGACAGCTCCTCGACCGCTAGGCCGCCAGCTCCTCGTTAAGGTCAAGAGCCATGTATTCGTCTTACTTGAAGTCATAGGGCTTATTAGCTCCATGACGAGGTTCAGCAAATTCGCCTAATCATAGCATATGATCCGAGATGCCTCTCGAGATAGATGGGGTCCATTATCCCCTAAGATATCTCGAGCGAGGTCCGAAGTGCCCCTTGAAATACATGGGGCTCATTGGTCCCTGAGATATCTCGAGCATGGCCCAAGATGCCCCTCGAGGTACTTACTCACTCCCTTGGTTGAGCTATTCATTCGCTCCCCTGGTTGAGCTACCACCTCGCTCCCTTGGTCGAGCTACCATCTCACTCCCTTGGTTGAGCTTCTCCCACGCTCCCTTAGTCGAGCTACCATCTCGCTCCCTTGGTTGAGCTACTCCCAGGCTCCCTTGGTCGAGCTACCACCTTGCTCACTTGGTTGAGCTACTTACTCGCTCCCTTGGTCGAGATACTCACCCGCTCCCTTAGTTGAGCTACCACCTCGCTCCCTTGGTTGAGCTACTCTCTCGCTCCCTTGGTTGAGCTACTCCCACGCTCCCTTGGTCGAGCTACCACCTCGTTCCCTTGGTTGAGCTATTCAGTCGCTCCCTTGGTTTAGCTACTCACTCGCTCCCCTAGTTGAGCTATTTACTCGCTCCCTTGGTTGAGCTACTTACTCGCTCCCTTGGTCGAGCTACCACCTCGCTCCCTTGGCTGAGCTGCTCCCTCGCTCCCTTGGTTGAGCTATTCCCACGCTCCCTTAGTCGAGCTACCACCTCGCTCCCTTGGTTGAGCTACTCCTACGCTCCCTTGGTTGAGCTACTCCCACGCTCCCTTGGTCGAGCTACCACCTCGCTCCCTTGGTCGAGCTACCACCTCGCTCCCTTGGTTGAGCTACATACTCGCTCCCTTGGTCGAGATACTCACCCGCTCCCTTGGTTGAGCTACCACCTCGCTCCCATGGTTGAGCTACTCTCTCGCTCCCTTGGTTAAGCTACTCCCACGCTCCCTTGGTCGAGCTACCACCTCACTCCCTTGGTTGAGCTATTCACTCGCTCCCTTGGTTGAGCTACTCACTCGCTCCCTTGGTTGAGCTATTCACTCGCTCCCTTGGTTGAGCTACTTACTCGCTCCCTTGGTTGAGCTACTCTCTCGCTCCCTTGGTTGAGCTACTCCCACGCTCCCTTGGTCGAGCTACCACCTCGCTCCCTTGGTTGAGCAATTCATTCGCTCCCCTGGTCGAGCTACTACCTCGCTCAATTGGTCGAACTACCATCTCGCTCCCTTGGTTGAGCTACTCCCACGCTCCCTTGGTCGAGCTACCACCTCGCTCCCTTAGTTGAGCTACTCACTCGCTCCCTTGGTTGAGCTACTTACTCGCTCCCTTGGTCGAGCTACCACCTCGCTCCCTTGGCTGACCTACTCCCTCGCTCCCTTGGTTGAGCTACTCCATCGCTCCCTTGGTCGAGCTACCACCTCGCTCCCTTGGTTGAGCTATTCACTCGCTCCCTTGGTTGAGCTACTTACTCGCTCCCCTGGCTGAGCTACTCCCTCGCTCCCTTGGTCGAGCTACCACCTCGCTCCCTTGGTTGAGCTATTCACTCACTCCCTTGGTTGAGCTACCACCTCGCTCCCTTGGTTGAGCTACTCCCTCGCTCCCTTGGTTGAGCTACTCCCACGCTCTCTTGGTCGAGCTACCACCTCGCTCCCTTGGTTGAGCTACTCACTCGCTTCATCAGGGCTTATAAGTCCAGCTAAACCCAATGTTGGAGTACAGCTGCGCCACCATGAGAGCCTCGCCGGAGCTCTAACTCCCTGGGTAATTCACTCCCAGATGGAGGCCAAATACCTACCTTTGGGCACCTCACCCAGATCGAGTGGGGGATATCTCGGCCACCGCCGCCGCTGAGATTGACACCCGTCAAGAGCTACAGTGTCATACCCCTCGAGTGAACCAGGGCCCCCTGGGTAACCTCAAGCGAGGTCGCTTCCCCGAGTTAGCTAGGGCTCATTGGCCCCTGGTTAACCTCGGGTGAGGTCTCAGAACTTCCTTGAGTTACCTGGGGCTCGTCAGCCCCTGGTTAACCTCGAGCGAGGTCTCTGAACTTCCTCGAGTTACCTAGGGCTCATTGGCCCCTGGGTAACCTCGGGCGAGGTCTCAGAACTTACTCGAGTTACCTGGGGCTCGTCAGCCCCTGGAAACCTCGGGCGAGGTCTCAGAACTTCCTCGAGTTACCTGGGGCTCATCAGCCCCTGGGTAACCTCGAGCGAGGTCTCTGAACTTCCTCGAGTTACCTCGGGCCCATTGTCCCCTGGGTAACCTCGAGCGAGGTGACTTAACTTCCTCGAGTTACCTAGGGCTCATTGACCCCTGGGTAACCTCGAAGCGAGGTCTTCTAACTTCCTCGAAGTGTTATTACTGGAGTCAACACCCGTCAAGTGCTACGACGTCCTGACACCCCTCGAGTATAAGGGGCTCATTATCCCTTGAGACATCTCGAGCGAGGTCCATGATGTCCCTCGAGATACATGGGGCTCATTATCCCTTGAGACATCTCGAGCGAGGTTTCATGTATGTCCCTCGAACTCTTCGAGCTCACCAACTCTTGAAAGAGAAATTTCGCATAACACTCAATATGAAGGAAAGTCCCACATTAAGAGTTACGCGTGGGGCTAATTGGATGAAAGGGGAGTCACATAGGTGAATCGCTCGGTCTCCATAACACGAAGATATCTTTTGTCAATTGGTGATTTTCTTGAGCGGTACGATAAATAATTCTCATGCTTTTCATTTGAACAAGAATATTCTTGGGCACTCCCTCGTGCTGGTTTGTATTCTCGAGCTACACACTCACTCCCTTGATCGAGCTATTCACTCGCTCCCTTGGTCGAGAGCTATTCACTCGCTCCCTTGGTCGACCTACTCACTTCCTCCCTTGGTCGAGCTACTCACTCTCTCTCTTGGTCAAGTTACTCATTAACGGCTCTATAGACTTCCCCAGCCCTTCAGTCTTCGTGAATACATGAGGCCACTTATATTTCTCGGGGAAGGTGAATTTGCATAACAAGCTATCATTCTGCTTGAAATCATATGGCCAAGTTTGAAGTTAAAGGATTTTGCGCCGACTCGACCGCATCTCTTGCTCAAGGTCATATTGGAAAGTCTCTCCTTGACTTCACCGCATCACTTTAGCATTTTGAACCTCCTTAATCGCATTCTCTGCCTCCCTCGATAAATGGGACCTAGAGCTTAGTTTGTTTGAGGAGAGGGGGTATGCAAGACCATGGTTCTGCTCGAGGTTAAAACATGAGAGAAGCTTTTTTTTTTAAAAAAAAAGCAATATGCTCGACATACCACCACCTCGAGCAACACCCATGTATATGTGGGTGCACATGAATATATAAGTCAACCTTTGGCCTTGATTATTATTCGCTTGGTGTATGGTCGCCCTCATGCTCGAATAAAGTGGTTTTATTAAACAAACTTGCCATGTACGAGACCCCTACTACTCAACTCTTCCTACTGCTACCATGTTTGCACTCGAAGTATCGTACTCGAACATCTACAACAACGTCCCTCGACTCAGCCTATGTGGAATTAGCTGGCACCGACCCGACTCGTCTCGTCAAATACGCATCTCATACTCGAAGGGTCAAGTTTGAGGTTGAATAAACTTGGTGGCCTCGAAGTACAGCAAAGTGCCCCACCTTCCTCGACCTCGAAGTGCAGCTGCTGCCCCCACCTTATTCCTCAGCCTCGAAGTGCAGCTACTGCTCCCATCTTCCTCGGCCTCGAAGTAAAGCTGTTGTTCCCCCCTTCCTCGGCCTCGAAGTGTGGCTCTTGCTCCCACCTTCCTCGGCCTTTATTGTGAATACATGTGATAAACTCAAGCCTTCGAGTAACCCGCTCGACTAATTGAGCCACTCACTCTCTCATGGTCAAGTTACTCGAGCTAACTGGTTTCATAACCACAACATCACTCGGCACGTGATCGAGCTCACTTCGTTCACCTAGTGATTTTTTCAAGCTCGAGCGTATACATACCTTCATTCACTTCGAGCTTTCCACCCCCTCCCGCTCGAGCTCACTTAGTGATTTTTTAAACTCCCGAGATGACTTCCTCCTCTCGAGATGTATATGCAAGTATGGCCTGCATGGTTCTGCTCGAAGAGGTTATATCAAAGGTTGAGATTTGTATTCAATAGTTCGAAGACTTGGAAATATTTTGAAACTTGGCGCTTGAAAGATGAGCTTGACAAGCTGTACAGCTCGAGCAACTTTATACAAACTCACGTCACTAATGCATGGAAATATCGAAACCAAGTATAAATGACTTCGAAGACGTGGATTTTTTTAAGCACCTAAATACATGTTACTTGGACAACATCATGCAGACTCATATAATATTATGGGTGAACATGAAAATGAAAGTCAACCTTTTCTCTTGGTTGTTATTCCCTTAGTATATTGCTCATCAAATACAAAAGGCAAGGCACCAAATGCAAATGGTAAATATGGGGCCACCAGCCCACTTACATGTGGAACCGCAAGGTTGAAAATTATTTTCGGATATAATTATCTACCGAATTCCGCTCAACACACGATCTACAAAGGTCTTCTATCGTATATCGAGCGTGGGGCTAATGTTTGGGCCCAAAAATATGGCGAGCCTAATAACATGTGACAAGGTAAAAATACCTTCACCGGGAATTAAGCCTGACATATATAATAGCCTATAGCCTTGCTAGGCTCAAAATCACCGAAGGGACGAAAATACCCCTGTTGGCAATACAAATTGCAGTTTACATATGGAACAACTCTCTATAAATAGGGAACGTATCCCCATAACTCATGTATCTAAGATCTATCACTTGAACTTCTCTCACTACTTTCCCTCCACAAAGTTATTTACTGACTTGAGCGTCGGAGGGGAGTTCCCGGGGCACCCCCCGGGGCAGGTTTCCTTATTTTGCAGGATTATGGCCGACCAAGCAAGACCTGCTCGAAATGGACGGGGCACAGCTCGAGACGACTCCCCAAATATCATATTACAAGTTTTTACCTGAAACAGCTTTCTTTATCCCAAGATAAATGTCATGACTTCTTCGCAACGATAAAAAAGAAAACAAGATTTGAGTGGACGGAAGAGGCGGAGCAGGCTCTCCAGCAGGTTGAAGAACATCTCCGGCAATTTCCTCGACTGATAAGTCTGGCCGAGGGGGAAAAGTTATTTGTATAGTTGGTCGTATCACCACATGCAGGGAGCGCTGTCCGCCTGGCCGAAAGGGATTCAGTACAAATTTCGGTCTACTTTGTAAGCCATGTGCTAAAAGATGTCGAATGTAGATATTCGTTGAAGGAGAAATTCGGCCTAGCACTGCTCAAGGCCAGCCGGAAACTAAGGCCATACTTTCTGGCTCATAGTATCCTCATCTACACTGACCAGCCTCTAAAGCAAGTTCTACACAAAATGGATGCTTCTAGACGAATGCTAAAATGGGTTGTGGAGCTAAACATGTTTGACCTAGCATTTGATCCCAGAAAAGCAATCAAAGGTCAAGCCTTAGCTGATTTCATCGTAAAACTTACTCGGCTTACAGTGGAATTCGTCCATGATCCAGCAGAAGGAAGACGGCAATGGAGCTTATGATTGATGGATCATCCACCGCCAATGGTTGTGGGGCTGGTATAATCTTCCAATCACCAAAAGGGGACAAATTTGAGTATGCAATCAGATCTCAGTTCCAGGCATCAAACAACGAAGCAGAGTACGAACCGCTGCTAACCGACATTAGAATGTGCAAAGCCACTGGAGCCTTGGAAACTGAGGCAAAGACGGATTCCCTGTTGGTTGCTAGTCAAGTAAATGACAACTTCGAATGTAAGGAGGCGTCCATGAGCAAATACATGAAGCTGATTCAAGAAGAAATGAAAACATTGAAGCGATTTATGCTCGACCAGATTCCAAGGTCTGAGAATCATCAAGCCGATGCTCTCTCAAAACTAGCCAGTTCGGTCGAAGGGGATGTGTCGCGAACTGTGTTTTGGGAGGTAAAGCCGGCAAAGAGTATTGATCAAGAGCAGGTTTTGTTCCTCAGCAGAGGAAATGTTTGGATGGATCACATCATTGAATACAAGAAGACTGGATGCCTGCCCTCAGATCCCTTGGAAGCCAAGTATGTGAAGGCAAGGGACAAGTGGTTCGAGCTTTGGGATGAAACCTTGTACAAAAAAGCATTTAACCGGCCACTCTTGAAGAGCATTACTAGGGAGGACGGGTTGGATGTCTTGAAAGAATTACATGAAGGAGATTGTGCCTCTCACATTAGGGGAAGAGATTTAGGAGAGAAGGCCTTAAGGAGAGGGTATTATTGGCCCACCTTAAAGGAAGACGCTTTGGCCTATGCAAAGAAGTGTGATAGTTGTCAGAGGCATGGCAACATGTACCAGAAGCCGTCAAATTATCTGACTCCAATTCTTTTTCCCCATCCCTTCGCCAAATGGGGAATGGATATCTTGGGGCCATTTCCTGTAGCGGTCGGCCAGAAGAAATTTGTGATAGTATCAGTAGACTACTTCACGAAATGGGTTGAGGCTGAGGTTATGAGAGGGATCACCACTAAGGATGTAAAGGGGTTTATCTGGAAGAATATCATTATAATATTTGGTATGCTTCAGTCTATTGTCTTTGACAATGGACCGCAGTTTGAGACGCCTAAGCTCAAATAATGGCTGGTCGATCAGGACATTAAAGCTCACTTTGTTGTTGTTGCTCATCCTCAGGCAAATGGGTAGGTAGAAGCCTTTAATAAGATCCTCTCAAATGGCATCAAAAAGAAGCTGGATACTGCCAAAAGATTATGGGTAGAAGAGTTACAGTTAGTTCTTTGGTCAATCAGAACGACGGCCAAGAACTCGACTGCGGAAACCCCATTTATTCTCGTCTATGGCTCGGAAGCCGTCCTGCCTATTGAAATAGAAGAACGAACTCTGAGAGTCATGCTGTATTCATAGGACGCCAACTGGGCTGCTCTTCGCACGACTTTGGATCAAGTTCCTGAAGTCAGGGGCAATGCTCTATTAAGAATGCAGTTGTATACGCTGCGAATGGCTCGAGAATTTAACAAAAGGGTGGCCAGACGGCCATTTGAAGGTGGGAGATCTTGTCCTGAGGAAAATGGAAGCGGTCGGCCGGGCTAAAGAAATGGGTAAGCTCACACTGAACTGGGAAGGACCTTACAAGATTGTCCAAGAAGTTCAAAGTGGCACCTTTCATCTGGAAGCTATGGACGGGCGCCCAATTCCTCGGATGTGGAACTCGGACACTTTGAAAAAATACCACATCTGATGTAATTTGGAAGTTGTAACTTTCTGCTAACAAAGTGTTATAGCACATTAATGAAAAAGTAGAAATGTATACATGTATCTTGGCTCTCAGCCAAGCAAAATTCATATAATACAAATCTACTTTTGCTCTATGACTGTCTCTTTACTTGTTATGTATTACTATTGATTAAGAGCATCTTATCACTGGCCAAAACAGTGGTCTAGAACAAAACCTTCAAAAAAAAAAGTGAGAACAACAAAACAATAACACCTCTATTTGGAGATCGGCCAGCATGTTATAATCCATTAGGGTTTACACATGAAGAAAGCCACCAATTGATAAACTTAGAAAGTTAACATCAATCTCCTAAACGAAGGCGGTTGGAATTAAGAAAGTTTAGTAAAGGTGTCTTACCTTCCGTCCAAAGGCCACTTACCGTAATAACCACCTTAGTAAAGGAATAAGTTATTACAAACTTTAACAAGGACAGACGAATTGCCAAAATCTTAGATTATTCTGCCTTGCTAAGTATATTACTATCAAGCATGGTCGTTCTCCTTATCAGAACGAAGAACTTGTTCAATTCTCTTCGTCTAAGAAGGGGGGGAGGGAACCAACACATAGTAAATACACTAAAGCAAGTAGCAAATCGTCCGTGTACAGAGTACAGAGGAGCAAGCCCTTGTGCGATTTGGGGTGTGATTTTGGGCGAGCTCTGACAAATAACTCTGGCATTTCAGGCCGGACAACTTTGGCACTTGGTGTTATAATTCTTATGCTTGGATTAGTTCGTCCATGATTGGATTAAATTGTTGAAGTTATAATTGTCAAGTTATAATTCTCTTCGTCCAGAACAATTTATGAGAAGTTGAAAATGAGAGATAATATGTGAAAGAAGAGATTCTATTATAAAATTTGAAAGAAGATTACAACACTAGGCTACCAAAAGAAGAAAAACTAAAGTGAAAAAGGCCTGCGGCCAAGATTGAAAAGAAAAAAAAAACTAAGCGTCCGGCTCGGGAGGATTGTTGGTATCATCTGCTTGAGCCTCTGAGTCGACCTCCTCCTCCTCTTCCTCGTCGTCTGAAGACTCTTGGAAGACTGGGAGCTCCTTTCAAGCCACAGTGGCTTTGTGAAGGCTCTCCTGAAACTCTAGACGACATTCGTATCTGGGAACGTCATCAGCTTCTGCCAGCATTTTAAATGCCTTCACAGCCCAAGTCTTGGAGGTATCTATCTGAGAGCCTCCTTGGCGACTCAAAAGCATCAGCGGCCTCCTTATTCAGGTCATGATTTTTTGCTCAGAGAAAACAATTCTCTCTCCAAAGCTCAACGGCCGTCAAAAGGGTCGTGTTTCTTTCGTATGTGAGAGTCCGCTCAAGGGCAGCCTTCTCGTCCAAAAGCTCCGTCAGACGAACGAGGTATCTCTTGTTAGCCGACTCCATCTCGGCTGAACACTTCTCCTAGGCCTCTCTCGACTGGCAATGCAGTACCTCCTGCTCGGCCATAGGAAACTGAGCTTTGTCCCCAGCAGTGGTAGCATGACGAGTTTCTTGTTTTCTTTTTTAAGCAATCTTGCCCAGTCCTCAGTTATTATGCTACAAGCAAATAACTGAAAAATGGAAGGTCAAGGCATGTTAGAACGATCACAAAAGTAGGCAAATCTGCTGAGTATAAAAGGAAGACGGCAAATAACTGAAGATTGTACCTCATCAGCTAGTTGAGACATGTAGCCTACATGCCCAGATGAAGCCCCTCTTAAGCCTTTGATGTAAGGCACAGGGAAGCATTTGAATAGCTCCTGTTTGAGCTTCTCACGATCGACCGAAGTCATCCTCACAAAGGCCGCCGAGGAATCGTCGTCCGATAAAGTGGGAGAACCGTCAGGAGCTACTTCAGCTGCCCCTTTGCCTTTATCTGAAAGAGGAGACTTGTCAGTATTTCGGACGGGTATAACTACGGCCAGTTTGTTGGACGGACTCATCGGACGCCCGCCAACGCGCAAAGTCCTAACAATATTAGAGTAATAAGACTCAGCAGAAGATCGAGAGGCCAACCTATAACCTTGGGGCATCTGTTAAACAAGCCCCGCTACCGGAAAAAGCCGAGCCGTCCTTAGCCGCGTCCGGCTGAGAAATGTTTTGTTCAACCTCTTCGGCCTCGTCCAAATTAACAACCGCGTCCGGTTGTTCAGTAATAATAGGAACCATGGCCTGAGGGAGGAACTTTTTCTGTTAAAGGGGGAATTTCCACCTTCGACACCGAAGGCCGGTCAGTTTTCTTCTTCTTGGCCGTGAAGCCTTTGGATTTTTTGGGAGGAGGGGCATCTCCCGTTGCGATCGGTCTTTTCTTCGAGGCCGCCTTCTCTGCCAACGCCTTAGACGTTGGGGCATTTTTCTGAAAATAAAAGACACAAGTTAAAGACCTAAGCGTCAAGAGAAAAAAAAAAAAGGAAGAAAAGGAGATCGTCCAAAATAATGGCAAGATTCCAATTTGGACGAGGTCCTGTCAAAAAGGGAGATCGTCCAAAAGAATGGCCACATTCTAATTTGGACGGGGTCCTGTCAACAAGGGAGATCGTCCAATGAAAATAGAAAGTGTTTTCGGAGACGTCTCCCCACGGGAGCAAACCGGCCACAAATACATTGGCCGCCTTACTCCTTGAAGCCAGAAGTGTCCTTATAAAGGAGCCCGTCCAAGAAGTCAACAAAAATGTCGGTTCACTGGATGGGGTCCTGCAAAATAAGAAAGCTGGCCAAGGGAAATTGGGCCGGCTTCCTCTTCGAAACAGGGAACGTTTAGAGTGATGCTCGTCCAGAAAACCAACATATTGATTCGCTGGACGAGCCTTGGGGGTTAAAGAAGGACGGCCAGGTGATTCTTGGATGCCTTCTGTTTTAGGGAAGTGTTCGTCCTAAAAAAACAAACAAACAAAAAGAAGAATATATATACATACCAAGGTGTCCGTCCTCTTTTCTGAGCCGGATTTATTGTACTCCTTCCATAAAGAACTTGTGAACTTGGACATACTGATGTCTCCTGTCCAGGATTTCTTCAAGACGGCTTTAGCAGAAGCTACACAAGAAGAAGGGCATTGATTATAACAATTATAATCTTTGGACGGGGGCATTTACTTGGGAAAAAAGATGGAAGTATACCTCTATCCTCGACCTGCCGCAAGCCTGTGGCGACCAAGAAGTTATCATTGTAAAACATTTATTTAAAAGGAATCCAGTTGGACGGACCCGTAAAAGAAGAACTGTTTGGAGTGGAATACTCCGATATTCTGAAGTATTCCATCATCTCCTCAGCTGAATTGTCCTCCAGCTCTAAGTAGGACGCTGTTCGTCCAGTATTAATAGTCGGCCAGCTAACATATCGATACCGTCTAGCCACAGCTTCGTTAGGGGCTTGGACGAACAGGACTTCTGCCTTCCATGCATGCATTTTGGACGTCTTGTCCCAATATGTTAAAAAGCCCTGACGATTGCATACACTAAACCATGCTCCGTTCACGGTTTTAGGAACCTTAGATACATAATGTAACTTGTAGAAGGCAGCCAAGGAAGGGTTGACGCCTTTCAGCTTGCAAACGGCCAGGAAAGTCAAAACATTTTGCCAGGAATTGGGGGCAAGTTGGTTGTGGCCGATGCTGTAATACTGAAGAAGCCGGCTTATAAATGGATGCAAGGGAAATCGTAACCCTGCGTCCAAAGCCAGCCGATAGACGGTGAAATGGCAGGGTGGAGCACTAAGTATAGTGTCCTCTTGGCCACGAAGAACGAAGCGGTATCCCGGCATAGGTATGGCCGAGGAAAAGTGTTTGAGGTATGGGCCTACTTGTCCGAGCCAACTATTGTCTGCCAGGATGAACCTAGGGTCTGACAGAGGACCTAGGCGGCGTCTAATTTCGGAAGAAGTAGTGGACGGCTCCTTCGAGTCATAGAACGGGCTGGATGAAACTTCCACTTCATTGGCCCCGTCCATCTCCATACCTTGTTCAGACGGGCTCGCTTCTGAAATTCTCTCATTGATTCTCTCCTCCTAGACATTTTCCGGAGAAGAGATTTTATTTGCTCGTCGGGCGCTTTGAATTACGCGTTCCCCGTCACCAGAAATCCGACCTGTCGATGCCTCCATTTCCAAACTGGAGGCCGGGAGATTCACCCCTCATCTAATACGAGTTGTTTGCTTGACGCGCGCCAGATTACCCTGCACAGGTAAAGACTAGGTCGTCTGACTTTGCCGTCCACGTCCAAATAAATAAAATGCATGTCCGGCCAGAATAGGCCCAACTCTAGAATTTGTCGAGGAAGAAAGGCTCTCTGTTCTAGGGTTAAGACCAACCCTTAAGCGGCCGGGAATATTCGATGAAGAGGACGAATCCATTTTTTCTTAAAAAGAATGAAAAAGGAAAAGCACAAAGTAAAAATTAACAAAAGGAATACCTGTTGAAATTACTCGGAGGGATGGAAGAAACTTAGCGAAGATCTTGGACGGATTGAAGAAACTTAGTGAGGTCTTGGACGAAGAATCTTTCTCTCTCTAAGGATCAATAAGAAATCGAGCAGAGTCTCTCTTTCTAAAATTCTTTCAAGGGGGTGAAAATTATTTCTGAAATGACAAGGGGACATATTTATAGAGATGTAAAATTGACCTCCCCCTCCGGTAAAGTAACCGTTGCATTCCAGAAAACTCTTGAAGGTTGACCTGTTGAGACCGGCTAAATGGCTTCCATTCCATTTCGAAAAAGATGGGGCATTCCCGTCGGTTAAAAGAGAATTCCAACCGTCTTGGCGCCTAAATGGTAAAAATCCTCTTTTAAGGGGAATATGTTGTAGCATGAAAAATCAACTGCTATAAATGAGACACGGGGCCCATCACAGCCCTGCAAGTGGCACTTTTCTACTGTTGTAAAGTACATGGACTAGAAGATCGTATGGACTAAAGTACATTTTTCTGAACAAAGAAAGATGTACTAGCCCTTCTTATGGCCCAATCTGTACTTAGGCCCCGTAAAAACAAAGAGCATCTTTTTGTAATAGATGATGTGTGCTCTCCAATTAGTGATCGCCACGTGTCATAACATTATTGCTTAGCCAATTAGATGCTCCAAATTAGGATGACATCAAGGTACAAAAGTCATTTCAGACACTATAAATAGTCCTTGAAATCAGGAGAAATGTACGTTTTTCAGAGCAGTGTACTATTATTCTGCCATAAATTCTCTCTCTCTACTTTCTCTCTCTAAAAGTTTCCTTTCTACTCCTGATACCTGACTTAAGCTTCGAAGGGGGAAATACCACCCAATCCTCCAGGGTGGGTCCCTTGTTGCGCCCTCGAGATTACAGTGTGCCTGGTGGCGACAAGATGATGTCGCCATGGAGACGGTAGATTGAACATGGCCACGTGGGACATCGTTTTCTTTTTGAAGAATATCGATTTCATCATTGAGGCGCTTTCAAATTTCTTCCACAGAGGAAAGGATGTTTCCAGCGATGATGTTTGTATAAAATTTTTGTGAATCACGGTGGGCGCAAAATGGTTTTGGATAAATTTCACCAAGGAGGATCAATTTATCAATAATATTTAGGCAATCAATCTAAGTGCTAAATTGTAAATGAATGAGAACGCTTTGTATTGTATTGTTACAAATGAGATCGTTAAGGATATAAGAGTTTTGAGTAGGAGTAGGAGTAGAATAGTATAGCTAGTGAGAACTGATGCCTTATATTTAGCTACATATTGATCTATTTATAATAAAAAATCTTACTAAGTTACCGTATTGGTTGTTACAAATGACAAATATTCTAGCTAGATATCCCTAAACTTATGGCGAGCTTTCTCTTTCTTTATCTCAATTGCTTCAACGGACTATGATTTTATTCAACGCATGATTCTAACACGTGCTTGTCGGTCATGCAGGCGAAATCTGAACAAGTTCTCATCTTTGGCCATGTCCGTGAATCTGATCAGGATCAAGTTATTTACCGCACAACACTATTCATACTAAATTTGTTCTGTCTCTTGAAGCGTTACTTTGGGCTAAGGATCGATATATGACCACGGTTTACCTCTTCAGTGATTGCACTAATTTCGTTTTCCTTTTACATGGTAATATAGTAATTGATAAAACTCTCAAAAAGGCCATCGATCAAATTCTTGAACTAGCACACAATTTTGGCCAATTTGATTATCAAGGTAGAGTGAAAGCAAACCAATGTTAGCGAGCTCACAACATAGCAGAGCAATGTTTCAACATGTTTAATACTTCCTCCATTATCAATTAAATGTAACAAATGCACTTTTCCACCATTCACACAATTCAATTTGACTAAGATTTGATATTTATGATAATGAAAAACATAGTCAAGTAGGATCTTATTAAATTCATCTCGTAATGTACTTTAATAACATATAATTTTCATAATTTCTACTTATATGTAATTATAGATATTTGTGATCAAAATAATGGCTCGGGATGCGAAAAAATGCATTTGTTGCATTTGATTCGAGACGGAGGGAGTATTGGTTTGTGATCCTCTTATCCTATGTCAAAATAAATATGCCAAAACTGTCAAATTTTGTGAGGCTGAATTAAAGGTCATCGTCTAATCAAACATTAAATCACACGTCTAAAAAGAAACAAATACTGAATATTTAGTGCTCTTATAATGTAAACTGTGGCTACTTCTGTAGACAATGGTACTATAGCTTCATTTTCACATTCACCATTACACATGCATGGCCAATTTCATAGCAAAGGAGTTTTTATCAGCAACTTATGCTCTTCCTTGGAAATTGAGAATTCCAGCAAAAGGTACACTCAACAATGTCTTCTTCTCTTGGATAGGTATTCACATAGAATCCAGGGGGGGAAGGACGAAGAAAAACAATATCCTAATAGATCAGAAGTACATATAACCTATGTAATCAATCGACCAAGTTCACCTCCTATTAGCTCGTCGTGTCTCATCACTCGCACGGTGAGTATCTTTTGAGCTTCTTCCATGAGCTTGCTCTTCCCTTCGGCTTCTTGGAATATCAGCATCAGAATCTCTCCGCCTGTGGCTTGCTTCATCTTTTCCAGTACGTATGTTCTGATCATGGCGATCATCATAAATCTTAGATCTACTGCTTCTCTCATCCCATCTACTTCTGTCGCCATCAGTTTCTGCATCCCTCTTCCTACCTGACCCATCTCTCTTGTCCAGTCTATCAATCTCATCAGTCTTTTCTTTTCTCCTCTCTCTGTGATCCTCATCGCTCCTGCCACTATACCTACTCTCTCTCTTATTCCTTTCATCCCTGCCATGATTATTCGCTCTTTCTTTGTCATCCCTCCTGGCACCATGTCCATTATGTTCGACAATTTTTTGTCTTTGCTTCTCCCTCGAGTCTATGTTCTCAGAACTTCTACGCTTACCATCATCAAAACCATCAGTGTCTGCATCCCTCTTCCTACTTGACCTGTCTTTCTTGTCCGGTCTATCAATCTCGTCAGTCTTCTTCTTGTATTCCTCATCATTTCTTCTCTCTCGGTGATCCTGGTCACTCCTACCACTATACCTACTCTCTCTCTTATTCCTTTCATCCCTGCCATGACTATTCACTTTCTCTTTGTCATCCCTCCTGGCACCATATCCATTATGTTCATCAATTTTTTGTCTTTGCTTCTCCCTGTCCCTCGAGTCTATGTTCTCATAACTTCTATGTTTACCATCATCAAAACCACTCCTATCAGATTTGTGATTTTTCCTATCACCTTGCTCAGAATCTCGCTGCCTCTTTTTTCGCTGTGGGCTTTCACCATCTTCATCAAATACCATGTCATAGCTGCATAGATGATAAGCACTGTTAGATAGACATGGCATAGCGTAGAGCAATCCTTAAAGGAAAGGGGGGTATGATGGTGTAGATCAGTCAAAATTTGATCACTAACCCTGCATCTTTGTCTCCACCATGCTGCTGATTATCATCTTTCAGGACATACTTCTGATGCTGACCAGGGATAAATGATGAATCCGCAGAGCAATCTTTTGCAATATGATCTAATGCACCACATTTGAAACAGCCTCTTCCTATACATTACAGAAACATGAAAAAAATCTGTAACTGAATTTCTTCAGAGTTTTTCCTTGAATGAATTTCAAATGTAGAAAGAAAGTGCTTTTGCTCCAAACAGCTTCGGAATTTAATAGTAGTATAGCTTACACAGGCTGGGTTCAGGAAATCAGTGTTGGTGAGGTAATGTGAAACAAATAAACAAATTTTGAACCATATATAGGTAATCACAGCTGTAAAGCACTTCAAAAAGAAAAAAAAAAAAAGAAAATACTGCATGCAGGATGCAAACCATCAAAACGGAAACACTCATTAAAAAGATCATGTGATAACCCCAAATACATTATCAGTTCAAAAATCGATATTCTCAACTACTGAGTTAACTACGGAAAGATTCAGCTGTATACAGCCTTTCCCTACTGATCGAGAAAGAGAAGTGTCTTGAAACCATGTCTTACTGATTGATTGTTCCAGTAAAAAGATTTGCAACCTGGTAGTAGTCTAATATAAAAATTTTAAGATGGACATAACATGGAATTAGGTACCTGTAATTAGAAGCAATGTGAAGAAGCATTCGCATATACAAACCAGACAAAGGATTGTTACCTTGGTTCCCCTTTCGTCTGAATTGATTCCACAACTTTGAAACGCTTTGACTAAAATCAACATGTATCCTCCTGTCGTCTATTAAAGCATTGTCCATCTGCAACAACACCAAGAACAACTTACATAAGTCCTAGCAAGCTCTATTGATCCAGGACTCCATGTTATTCCATTCGTCTATCCTTTCTCTATATCCACACGCACACACACACACACACACACACACACACACACACCAGTTTTGGGGATGGGATAGAGAAACAAGTTCATGTTTGAGCCAATTCCAAAATACTAATGAATGCACATTGAGATCCAAGATGATGATTTTCAGTGAATGATCTATGTAGCTATCCTCTTTTGTTCATGGCATAATAATTATTCAACATCATATACCTAGGATGCAAATGCTTTACTTTATTCCAAAAAATATCCAGCCTCAAATTCATCAATCAATTTTTCTTCTAAATATGTCACAATTGTTCCACTTATATGCTTATTCTCGTCTTATTTTGACTACAAAGATTCGATTTGTAGTCTGTATTCCTAACAAGAGGGGCATCTCAAACATAGTGAAATGGACATCGATGCTGTGGTCAAGTCAGTCTTTATAATTATCTGATGTGTGAAGGGGATAATTGAGAAGTATGTCACGTGACAAATGGTTATTCCAGTGAAAAGAAACATTTATTCTCTCTACTATGTGTTTCGCCATTCCCCTTAACTTCCAAGTATCTCATTTCCATCAATTCAAGATTGTAGTTCCAGGAAGATAAAGGTAGTTATCCGTTTCCTATGTTTTTGCCTCGATTGTCAAATTAAGGAACTTCTCACCCATATAATATCTGATTTTTTTTCTTAATTCACATCATATATGCCACAAAACATACCAAGAAACAAATGAACCATCATCAAATGAATCTAGGAATGATCAATAACAATCTAGAAAATGATCTTGTTCATAAGAAAATGACATGCACCAAATTTATTTATTTTATGGTTATTTTTTTCGGTTGACATAAATCAGAAAATTGTACTATACATCTTTTGACAAAGGATGGTGGTCGCAGAATGATATATCAGAAATTATGTAGCAGCACAGGATTATATGTGAATAAGGAATTGATATGAGTTCCCTTGCATAACAAACCTTAAAATAAGCTCGTTGGCAAGCTTCTTGATTCTCAAACTCTGTTACATTCAGACATATTAGTCGTAGTCATCACAGCTAAATATGTAGAGAATATACATAAAATAAAAAATTATCTTAAGTAAAATTTAATCTACAAAAATAGATATACACAAGGTAAAAAAATATACAAGTTGGAGCAAATAATAAGGGTACTGAAGTGAGCCATTTGAGTTTGTCCATCTTTTAGTCCCAATTTGAAATTAGGACTCATCTAAAATTGTTGAAGGTTAATGCCAGGAAGATGATCATCATATCAAACAGATTAGAAAAATATATATCAACATCAGTCTTTGATTCAACATCCTCTGATATTAATAGAACACAAGAATCCTTCACACTCGTGACCTTTTCAGGTAGTGTTCGGCCAAGCTTCTAGGAGAGCTTCTACACCCAAAAGTTAAAACTAGGTAACACTGTTTTTTAAGTAGGTTCTAATCAGGGAAAAAAAATGCGCTCGCGGTCTCGTTCGCGGGAACGGTCGCGTTGTCGCGGAAACGGCGTGTAACGGCGAAATAGAACGTTTCGCGGCCGACGCGGCGTGAATTTTTTTAAAAAATTCACATTAATATGTTTTAACCTTATTTGCATTTTTATAGTTTATGAAGCATTATGACAACATAATATAATCAAATCTAATAGAATCTCATGTTTTCTCAACTATATAATTAAATTATAAAAAAAATTGGCCAATGTTTGAAAAGAACGGATGTAATGGGGATAAAATCGTTCTAACGCGGCGAGTTCGCGTTACGGAACGGACAACGCGGCGAGAAGTACGTGAATTTTATTATGGCGTTCCGTAACGGGATTTCGCGGAACGGCAAATCCAAAATCGGCCGTTCTGTAACGGAACGGGAGAGTTTTATTTCCCTGGTTCTAATTCTTGAGACTCAAATTAGCTTTTAAGGGGTCTATAATTATATATACTTCTGAAAACAGTTTCTCAGCGAGCACTTTGCTCCATTCAATGGAAGTTTTCTTGGCCAAATTTACCCTCAAACAATTCATGGTACCCTTACTTTGTCCAATTTAAACCCACGTTTTTCCTCACATTTCTCCTCACCTCAATTCCAAATACTCATATTCCAATATCCACCTACTCCTAAAACCAGCACTCCAGAAGGCACAAACCAAACACAAAAGCAAACTTGGTTGAAACTCAAAAAGGAAACCACATTTCTGTTTCAACTCCAACAAGAACATAAGTAGTAATGTTCAGGGAAAACTACGGACATCACCACTCAAATAGAGTTGGTTTAATCGTTAAGCTGGTTTTTAACATCAACGGAAAGAGTTGCTCGACTAACACACATGGTTTGGAACATAAGGTTTACAGAGTCATTTAGACATTGAATTAAGGAGGTCCTTGTGCTTTGCTTCTTTCTATGTTATTATCAAAGGAAGTCTAGGGGCTGTTTTAAGCAGGATAAGAAAGATCACCTTGTTGGTTGGCATCTGGTCTACTGGCCCAAAGAGGAGGGGTTAGGTTTAAGTCTGGGTTCCAGGAAGTGGAGTCTAAGAATGAGTAACTGATTATAAAATTCGAAGGTTCAGCCATCACACAAGTTCTTAGGATACTATGGCCTATGGGTGGCATTGGAGTTTTCAATCTAAGCCCATGAAAGTTTGTCCCAAAACTATCTTATCCATTTCTTCCCTTTGGTCAGATTTCAACTTCAAGCAGGCACTACGGGTAAGCTTTATGAGGTTCTTAGGCAGCACGTACTTTTTCCTCACCTCCGACATCGACTTTGCACCAGACTCATATTTCCTCTTGCATGATACAGGAAGTAAGAAGTTTGTCCTGGAAACATCATATTAAAAGATGTCCGCAAGACAGAAAATTCAATGATGTGGCTTCTTTATGTGCCTCTGCTATCCCCAATCATCGTGATAGTAGAAATGGATTGTTAGTTCCTTTCCTCTTGTAACCTTACCAGTAAATTCTTCTAAACGTTGGTAGATAACTACATATCCCATATTCTTCTTCATTTCCAGATCATTTGGAAAGCAAATATCCCTATGAAGATCAAGGCTTTTGTATGGACATAGGTCACAGATAAGTCAAACACTAAAGTATGGTCCCTAATGTTTCCATTATGTGTGAATGAGGTGCAAAGTATGGTTATCATATATTCCTTCACATATTTCGCGTCTAATATTTTTATGTTGTGACTAACTCCTCACTTCTCACCTAACAACCCCTTGTTACCAGGCAAAATAAATCATGGGAAGTTTTACTTCTTAGGAATTTAAATGGGCTTGTTGTTTGGTTGGCAAAAATATTTAAAAAATGAGGGAAGTACAACTATCCATTAATTTCTACTTCCAACAAAATCGGATGAAGCTTACCCATTCTTCCCTAGGTAAGTAGAAATTCATGTGGGAAGTCACTTTCCTCATGAGCAACCAAACTGCATTTGACGCACACGCACACCCGCACCCCCCACCCACCCCCACCCACCCCCTCCCCCCAACCACGCACATGCGCCCACGCACGCGCGCGCGCCTGCGCACAGTACACCATTTTTCACACATGCACGCATGGTCGCACGCTCACAATAAAGTACAGGTGAGAACACTTCTAATATGAGAACAGGTGCAAACAATGGAATAGTAATCCATTTTACTAGATATGTAATCCTTTATTGAGATATCATATGGTAATCTATTTCCTGAAAATGTAAGCCTTTTGGATGATTGGCCCCGTTAGGTAAAAGATGGTTACATTTTAGCCAAAATGGATTACTTATTTGGTCAAAATAACTACTACTTAGTGTTATCACATTCTCATAAAAGAGTTGTTCTCACCGGAAACAACCAAATAAATATTTTTGTAGCATTTTTGTACATGAAAAGCAGAGGTAGACATCACCTCTTGTATTTAGCTTAGAAGTTATATCAACCAAATGGGTCAGACCAACTCACAACTCTTTGTTTACATTCTAAGCTAGCCTACCATTGAAATTTTTCTCCCTATCTTTCACTCTCTACTCATATATATTTATGCTTATTTTATATTGCATATATATCAAAGAACAAATTACTAACCAATGAAAGCATAACACAGGCTGTCTCCAGTCTTGAAATCACGAATAACCTCAGCTCTGCAAACAAACCCCCTTTATTTCAGAAACGAAACCAAATAAATTAATAACCACTGCTAAAGTAAATCGAGTATTCACTCACGATGTAACAGTCCCAAAGCGTGAAAATATTGTATGCAAGTCCTCGTCCTGCAAAAACAGTTAAAACAAAAATTATCTTACAAGTCAGAGATATTAAGAAAAGCAGAATCATGAGAGCTGAACTATTGAGCTCCCAACTTCCAGCACCAGGACTTAAAATTTCACTTCCTCCAAGTTCAAGGTTGTATGGGGCATTCAGTGCATGAACAAAGTAAAACATGCTAAGTTGTAGCCTAATTTTTTAGGACTTTTGGTATGACATCCCGTGGAAATCTGATCCATAACATGTATCAAAACACGACATCTGTTACAGGCTATCATATAACTGCATCAATCGTCACAATCCATTATTAAAGTCGTTTAGGAAATTGATACTAATATTATACACATACTACAGAAGTCACTATAATTTAGAACCACTCACTTCATCCGAACATAATAAAAAATGTTGAAAAATATATTCGCACATATGTTCTAAAAATGGAATATTTAAAATCACTTAAATTAGATAGATGAAGTGTAATTTTAATATGGAAGCAACAAGGAGATTCTAGATGAATAAATTAATTGATCTGTTCAATTATTGGGTTTTGATCATCTTAGAGTTCAAGGTTATAAGTAGTGTTTTAGCATCAATTTTAATTGTTAAGGGGAGAAATGCTCTTATTTAAATTCGGTTCCTAAGTTGTCTTTATTGCTTTTCTAAGGTCGTTGCATGTTTTTACTAAAGGTTTTGCATGTAAAAAAAAATGTCTACATTTAGATGTTGAGTAGAAGATTAAGAGAGTTAAAGCAATTACTTGGAAAGCAAGGAAAGCTTACACAGCTTATGATCTACTTAGAAAAGAAACTCTTGGCCATGTGCTTTACTTGGGCTCCAAGGAGTTTGCTTTCTTCTATATCTTATTTCTTCATTCTATTAGGACTACTTAAGGAAGGTTTAAATTTTTTATTTTATTTGTGTGTTTAACTAAAGGAAGTATTGGGTTAATTATTCTAGCTTGTTTTTAGGAAAGTCTTTAAACTAATTATGGTTGTATTGCCTATGAGAGGGGTATAGAGTTCAATAATAAAAATCAGATATTAAAGTATAATTTTCTTTATGAAAATTTTCGGAGTTCCTTGTGATTTCCAAACCTTAAATCAAATACTTTTGAGTTTGAGTGTGAATTAAGAACCAATTTGTGCCTTACTTTGCGTTTGCCGGATTGTTCATTTAGTAGTATTAGTGTGTGAGTTCGTTCCACTTAAATAAAGCTAAATCTAATCTTTAACACAAAATAAGTCTCATATTTAGATTCTTGATATCTTAGCCTACAAGAATCATACCAAACTTTCGAACCTGTCAATTTACACCATGATGAGCAATGCAACACTGATGAGATGTTGTTTCTGACTCCTCAAGTGTTACAACATCGACCTAAATAAAAAAAATGTTTATGGTCTTTAGGTCCCCAACTTCTATGCGCAGCGTCAATTATTGGCCTGGCTTTCTCTGTGGGTTTCCTTCTACTCTCTTAGCCTTATAGGTTGGTCTTCCCGGCCAACTAATTACCAGATCCAAATAAAGACGTTTTCTCAAGAAAATATTTCTGAAGAGCAAGACTGGGTAATTACCTCTGTGACCGGATTAAGTTTACATACAAACAAAACATTCTCAGGAGGCTTTACATCAGCATCTGGGATATCACCAATCTGTTGCACGATGGAGATTTACATGCAATTAGGTTATCTTTGTCATGGAAATGGATTCATTACAAACACATAGACAAGTGAGAATATACACACGCTTTCAAGAACAACAGCTCTGGAGTGTGCTTCTTTCGTACGAATAGCTTCCTCAAGCTCTTCCGGAGCTATTTGTTCATCCATAGGTTCCCAATCATCTTCAAGTCTCACATCATCATCTACCTACACAAAAGAGTTATCAGACATATGCTGAAGACAACCATCTTACATGCTAGAAAGATTGAGGAGTAGTACCTCCTCTTTTGGTTTGCCTTCAGGGGAGGCATCAGGTATTAATTCACTCAGCTGAGGAGGGTCTTCAAAAGGATCATCAAGTACATAAGTGTGCTTTACTCTGTTGTATTATTCGACATTACAACACACATCTAGAAGCATAATAAGAATGTGCATTATCCAAATGAGTGCACTTCAAATCATGAAAATTAAAAAAATGTAAAGATGATCACCTGATATTCTTATATGGTCTCCCCTTTTCATCCACATAAGCTTCATTTATTCTCGCAAGTGTCTCATGACCTTCTGCAACCTCCCCAAAAACCTAATGACAAAGGGATTGAGCATATATTATGACAAAGGAATTTGCATAGTGCATCCATGAAAAAAAGATCATCCTGTTACGGAAAGGCCATTCTGTAACAATTTGAACTTGCCTTTCCACCATTGATTACAGATCAACATAACACTGTACTCGCAGTTATATTATGTTTTTACAACTGTTAACCATATAGATGCAATTCAAGCCACGTATAAGATAAGATTATGTCCATATTCCAGTCACAATGAATGGTATTGTACTTCAACTGGTATACATACCACG
Organism: Beta vulgaris subsp. vulgaris; assembly: GCF_026745355.1. Lineage (NCBI taxonomy): Eukaryota > Viridiplantae > Streptophyta > Magnoliopsida > Caryophyllales > Amaranthaceae > Beta > Beta vulgaris. The sequence continues at coordinate 27,281,024 of NC_079203.1, forward strand.
GGATAAGGCTTATAAAGTATGCTTTAAGCTATGATCTAAAGAATACTTTTCAAAATTCTTGAATTACAGTGATGATGTGGGCAGTTTCCAAATTGAAAATTCAAACTATGATGGCTGAAAAGCGCTTCGTAACACAAACTAGATGCCTGCTTGTTTGACACCACGACGCAATCTTTTACTACTACATTAGAAGGTCTTAGATAAGGCGAACTCTTGCTTCCTTTTTTCTTTACAAAATCATGAAATAGATTAGCCTAGGGGGGAGGGGTATTTTAGTAATATATACTAGTTAATATTTTAGTTTGGGGAGCAAGGCAAATACACTATAAATAGAGGAGATTAGGCAGGGAGGAAGGTATGAAGAATATATTAGAGAGTTTATGTTAGTGTTAGCTTTGGAAGTGTGACCAAATCACTCGAAAATTTGGCAACATCTTATAATTTTCTGTAATTTCCACTATTATCAATCAAATATCATATTCTCCTTTTATTTTGCTGCTAAATCATCAGTTTATTACAATGGTATTAAAAAAAAAAAGGTTGCAATGGAGTTTGGTGGGAGCAGTGCTATGCAGCTAATGCACAAGTGGATAAAGGATGAGTTCACCTACATTACACACAAAAGAGATCAAGGGTTTTCAATGCTATCCAACTTCCGACATTTGATGGGAAAAATTATGATGATTGGATTGGGGATTTGGAAGATTCCTTCCATTTCTTTTTTTCATATTTATTCCTTGTAAGTTTTTGTAGATGTCAAGTTATTTCTGAAATAATATATGTAAGAATAGATTTTCCATTCTCTTTATTTATGAATATAATATTTGGTGTTATCCATTAATTCTCAACATTATCCATTAATTCAATAAAAGCAAAGCGATACTTGTGTTAGAAAAGAAAGAATTGTTAATTGTATTATTTATTAGCGAAGGCTGGTTTGTGAGTTAATAACTTATCACATTGTATCCAGATTATTTCTTCAATCAAACATAACAAATAAGCAGCTAGAAAGAGTATAAAATACTCCCTCCATTTCTTTTTAGTTTACTCACTTCACTTTGGGGGAGAACCAATGAGAAAGTACAAAAGTATGAGAGAGAAACTGAAAAGGTGGAGAGAAAAAGTGAAAAATAATAGAAACTAAAAAGTGGGTTAAAATATTAAAATGGATGACATAGGTGGAAAAAGAGGAGAAAGTAGATGTGACGTTACAAGAATAGAAAAAGTAACAGTATGTAGATTAAAAAGAAACAGACTAAAAAGGAAGTGTGTAGATTAAAAAGAAAGGGAGGGAGTATAAATCAGTTAAGGATATTAAACATCCCCATATAATAACTGAAAGAGCTACCTCTCATACATTTACACTATGTGCTAACCACAACACAGTTCTTTAGCTAACAAGGAAAGTAAGAATCTAAATCTGTTGAGTACCACTATTGAAATTTTCATCATATGCATCAGTCTACAACGGATCATATGTACTAGCGGATGTTTGATTCATAACATTCTTCTCACTGGTAATAGTGGAGGGGATAAAACAGAGGTCAAAAGGAGGAGAAAGAAAGACAGAATGGGAGAGAGATGGAGGAGAGAGGAAAAAAACAGAAGGAGATGATACAGAAACTTTTGCTTGATCGATAAGCTGCTATATGTATTCAGCCAAAGCTCGAGTAGAAGAAACAATCAGGATCAACTGGCAGCATAGTTACAAAGTGCACATATGCATCACAATTTTAACAAGGAACTCAAACGAAAGAGCACAAATGACTTGCCAAGGAGACAGGTCAATAGAAAAAACCCACATACCGTATGCTTCTCATCAAGGTAGTCAAGATCATCCCGTAATGTAATATAAAACTGCAAGGAGAACCAATCTTTTTAGATAAAATTCTTAATGAGGACAGTAGCTTACTTGTGAGCATATTCACACTTTCTTTCCAAAACAGAGAATTAAGTTGGCAGTAGGCTATCTCCTCTACCTGGGATGCATTCAGGTTCTCCCCAGCACTAGCCATGGCAACAGTACCCATCTTTGAGTGTTTTACATCAGGGTAAATCTCATCATTGAAGAAGCGAGCTTGATCACCATATAAAAACCTAAAAGGAAAAATTAATGTCGAGTGCAAATGTAATATCAGCAAAATGGTGAAGAATTAATGTCACGTGCAAATATAATATCAGCAAAATGGTCTACTATCGTTCTCAAGCAATATGCTAAAGGATGCACCAGAAAAGATAGCTTTAACACCCCCGTACCCTCCGGAAAAAGGAAGTTACTAACAATATATGTAAACTTATGATAAATTCTCAAAATGACCTGACTATTTTGACATTTCCTAAAAATCCTCAGTTCGGAAAATCACCCTTATAATAAACTTATCTTGACAATAGAGGGTGACCTCACGATTTCCAAAAAGTATAATTTGTGAAAAAGTTTCACTTCAAGAGTTATTTTGAAAATTGCAGAAAAAAAATACAATTAAAATAAGAATCAATAACTGAAGAGAAAAAAAGTTGGGACCACTTTGAGAAAACGCAAGATCAATTTTCAAGGTTAGCTCACATTATTTCCCAAACAATGTCGGAGCCTTAATCCCATGTGAATGGGGTGGAGTACATGAGTAATAGATATTTTCTACAGTGGTCATTTACATGGATCGCCTGCCTTAATTCTCTCAAATCTAAGTGCTGCATGCTTCCACATACTTAATTTCTTCATATTATTTAGAATGCCCTCCATCTAAGTCATCTTCAGACTCCCTCGAGTTCTTGAAAATCTCTTGTACCCCAAGCTTCTACTACCCTAGTACTCTAATTGGTGCATCCCGTAGACTACGTCTCCCATGCCCAACCCACTATAACCAATTCGCTCTTATCTTACAGACAACGTCTACAACTCCAACCTTCATACGAATATCAACATTTTGATATCTATCCCTTAATGTGTTCCCACACATTCATCTCAAAATGTGCATCTCTTCTACTCTCATGGCTTCATCTTCTAAAGATGCTTTCCTGAACACTAACACATAATGACGCTAGTGTAATAGTTGTCCTATGAATTTATCCTTTCAATCTTAGAGGTACACGATGGTTGCAAAAAGTCTCAATTTCTCTTCTCTATTTAAGCCACCATAACTTGAATACGTCTTGGTCAATATCTCCACACATCTTTAACATCGACCCTATCCCCTGGATACTTAAAACGCTCGCGAATGGGTAATTCATTTCCATCTAATGTCACCAGTTACCATGTCCTCAACTTCTCCTCTCAATACTAAAATTAAACTCCATGTACTCCATTTTGATCCGACTTAACCTAAACCTTCAAAGATTTTATTACTTGCCTCCATTATCCTAATAATGTTAGTATACTATTACAATACTTGCCAGTTTAGAATACCGATGCAATATTACTTGTGCAGTTTGCATGTAATTAAGTAACTAGCATCTCCTTAATCTGAGTGTTTAACCTTTAAAGACATCTATTGTATTAAAAAATGACGAGTTATGGCAATTGATCAAAAGATACCAATATCTGTTAAAAGAATATATAAACTATACAACTCCACTAGTTCACTATGAGTTGGTTCCACAATGAAATTGAAATTATGGAATCTTTTACAAATATACCCAAAGAATCTATTAAACGAAAATAAACAAAATATTTGAAAGCATCCAAGCGGCCAAACTATAGATATTTCTATGTTCTTTATTTTTTTCTTTAAGAAGCAAAACCAATCATATGTTCTTTCTCGAGTAGGGCATAAATATCCAGATTTCTATTGTTATCAATAAGCTCTACATGAAAAGGAAACAACCTAAAAGGATAAAACCTTCACTGCCCCCTCTGTTTGGGGTAGGTAAACTTGACTGCTTAACTTTCTCTACTTGTCACCTGCACAAATTTATTGGATATATGCTCAAGAGCAACTTGAGCATGGACTTAATAAAGCATCCTCGAAAACCTCCAATGATGTGGCCCAAAAAAATAATTCTATCACCAACAATGCTGTCAGGTCAATGGTATAATGTTTCTTAAGAACAACTTAGAATTATCTGAATTAGTAACAAACGGTCTTACATACCCCATCATAATTCAAACTGGCTAAAGTATCCCAATTCCCAAATAAAGAACAAAAGCTACCAAGTGGCCCATTTAAAAAGACATCACCTTTATACTCCCTCCGTTTCCTAAAGATCTTCCATCTTTTCGTTTAAGTGCGTTTCCAAAAGATCTTCCCACTTTTACTTTATTCCTTGTTTGGAATTTTTTTCCCCTTTTTACCCTCTCATGTCCCTATCATATGGTCAGCCATTACATAATTAATTCAATTTTACTCCATTTCTCTCTCCTACTTTAACCACTTTTTATTTGTTTATTTATCTTAACCTCTTTCTCTCTCCTACTTTACCCACCCACACCCCACACAAATGGATTTTCCTTGGTATCTGTACAAACAGTAACAAGGAAGATCTTTAGGAAATGGAGGAAGTAATCAATTAGATTAAAATAAACTTTTAGTTCATACAATTTGTTTACTTCACAAATTCTATTTTTGAAAAGATAACTTAGCAAATATCACACCAACAGCTACTCTTCCTCGTCTTCCCAGCAGAGCATAGACAGACCACGAACAGCTCAACTTCACACAACCAGTCTCTATCCCTCCTTTCTTCTCCCTCTCCAAACAGCCACTCCTCATCGTAACTTCCAGAAGGTCAATCCTGACAGCAGTAACCAGCTGCCACCAACTTTGTAACCCTCACTTTCTCACATTCTTGAACGGCATTCCTCATTTCCTACTCGGACCATCTCACTGTCTGTCTTTCTCTCTCACTTATCAAGTAGTACTGACCAAAATCGAGCATGAAGTAGTAATTTTTAATATGATACAGAAAGCAAAGACTTCTTTTAAGGACGTAGATATTACAACCTGGGGGTGTAATGCCAAAACCCCATCTCAACCCAAAGAAGAGAAAGATAGGGAGGATAACCTTTGCATGGAGATTGGAGAAGTGCATCCCCTACAACACTTTTTCCTAATCTCACATAGCAAGATCGATTTTATCTTTTATCTAAGCATAAGCTATTTTCTCTTTTACATGAGGTTGACCAATCACTAATGCATGAGCTATAACTACTTTAGTATATGAGAGAATGAGGGAACTTTATGCAATAACAAGTGAATCGCATCTCATACTGAACCAGATCCAAGTTCAGTTCATTTTTATACACCAATTAGATCCCCATGAGTAAATGATTTCCTTTAACCTAGTGATACCAACTCCACGAGGAACAATAAAGAACCTCCACCTTCATTCCAAATGACCAATTAGACAATTAGATGTACAAACCTATAGATAGAGTCACCACCACTCCCTGTTCCAGTTGGATCACCCGTTTGAGCAGTAAAATCCTTCTGCACGTTGTGAAACAAACAGCCATTGTAGTATTTCATCCTGCATTATAAAAATTAAAAAAAAATTAATCCAATCACTTTCTGCACATGACTCAATAGGCTGGGCATATCCACTATATCATTTTTATTTTTTTTAAAAGGACTATATCATTTATTAGTAAGGCATATTTTTATCAAAATACTAGTCACCAAACAACACTAATAAGAAATTCAAAAGTTCATGCCCTTCACGTGATAAGTACCTAGCATAGTTGATTAAAAGGATAAAGTTGCCATCTTGCTAAATGATAAACACCAACATTGAGCTAGTGAGGGTCTTTTTTAAGTAATTTTTTAGTAATCAATACAGAACAACAAAAACTAAGCTCTGGAATTTGGATACTTGCATCACCCATCTAAAAACCCTCAAACACCCCTAGAGAAACCACCTTCCCTTTAAAGCCTCTGAAGCATAAACAATAAATGAAAAGAGTTAGCATGGAGTAGTAATTCTCCATATGATACAAAAATCAAGCGCTCCCTCTAAATCACACCCCAGCACTAGGTCAAGGCAGTCAAAATCCAGAATGTGACTCCGCAATTAGCATATGCCATTTACTACATCCGATTGCATATTAAGTAAACCAACAAAGGGAGGGGAAACAGGCACTGTGGGCAGCAGAAAGTAACAAATACACAATTTGCGAGAACTTCTCGACCTTCGAGTGAATCCTTCATCCAATCCCATCCAAAGAGCAAAAAACGACAATGAAAAGCCCCAACCGATTCAAATTTATCACCCCCTGCTTTATTTACTAAGGCTACTGCTCCTTAGTCCTTCCTCTCCAAAACAGTAACCAATTCAATCTAAGAGAAGGCCGGACGGACGGACCATCAGTCCGGAACAAAGCAACAATTTCTCATTAGGCAAATCCTAACTCGAACCACAACAATTGAAACTAAATCATCACTAAGTACTCCTCGGTCCTTCCTCTCAAAAAGAGGACAGTAATCACTTCATTCTAAGAGAAGGCCGGACGGAGCATCGGTACGATACAATGCAACGATTTCTCATATTAACTCGAACCACAACAATAGAAACTAAATCATCGCCTAAAAGAAATTTCTGGTGTGACTAGTACAACAAAAACAGCATAATCTCGAGCAAAAATAAAGTAGTGGTAAGATTACAACAACAACAACAACAACAACAACAACAACAACAAAAAAATGCAAACTTACTTGCAAAGCTTGAGAAAGTTCTTGCAAGTTAAAGGACAGCGATCCGCAAACAAGTCAATGACTAACTCGCCTAAACTTGTGACTACCATCACCGACATTGTGTTTCACCTAAAACGACGAATGAAACTGGGATTTTGATTAAGGTCGCAGAAATAGGAGAATAAGAAGAGAAAGAGAGTAGAGTACGTAGAAGATAGGAGAAGGGCGAACCTTAGTGATATTCGGACTACGAAAAAATCGCAACGCAGTGAAGTGACTAGTGAGAGTTCGCTGGTGAGCCGCCTTGAGCCTTGAAGTTGGGTCCGTGGAGTGTGGTAGAATGGTCTGGTCCTATAATATGTGCGACGGTCACACTGAGAAAGCATGGGTTTTGTTGGACCATGGAATTAGCAAGTAGATGAAATTCGATGTTAGGTATTAGGTTAAAGCCTCGATCATGTACTAGCATTGTGCATTCGAAAAAACATACCATTCATGTATAAAAGGTTATACAATTTAAAATTTGAAAAATTAATAGGAACAGTTTTAAGTAGGAAGTTTTGCATTTTCAGTCCTTAACTATGCATCATTTTTGCCTAAATTGATCTCACATGACTGATTACCTGTTTAATCGGTTAAATTTTTTTTTTAATTTCTTAAGTCTGTTTTCTTCCTCTTTTTTCTCTCTCCTATCTCCCCCTTCCGCAGCTACTCCCGAAATCTCCCCTTCACCAACCATCCCACCCTCTACCACCTCCTCCCCAGCCACCCTCGAAATCCCCCCTATTCTCCCCCTCACACACCCCTCCCAGCCACCCCTTTTGGTTCTATGCGGACCACCAACACATGATGGGGAAAGCCAATAGGCGGAACAACTCGTGCCAACAGCAGCACCTACAAATAACAACGACAGACACACAAATGAAGGATAGAGAAAAGCGGGATGTGCAAGGGAGCAGTTCCCCTAACAACAACAAAACAACCACAGCAACCACCAACAAGAGGAGAGATCGCGGCGGCGAGCGGAAGAACCAACACCAATAACTATGGAGACGGAAACACGAATAGTAGTGGTGTAGACCAAAATCGACGAACAATAGTTGAAGCAACAAATGAAGAGAGAAAGGAGACGACTCCGGCGAGCTTAAGAGGGTAGCGGAGGAGCAACAGGCAAAGCTGCGAGGAGAGAAAAATTAGGGTTGAATCAGCACTGCAGACTCTAGCACCATCAAGGAGAGAAAAGAGGAATGAAACCCAACTCTTGTAAGAGGGAGGGTGTAGGTAGAGAGAATGACATGGTGTAACACCCCCGCCGACCAGAACCCTTCTTTATTCACTAAAACTCGGGTTTGGGGGGAAATCCACAAGGGTTCGACTCGACGGGAGGCGCTAACGCCGCACTTATCTCCATGGAAATAAATGCAAGGCTAGGTTAAAACATACTAAACGCAAATTTATTAATCCTTACAACCAAGTAAGTCGTTTATAAAACAGTGTAATATCCCAAATTTTTATAACTATTTTATAAATTTATTTTGTTATAATAAGATTTTATAAATATAAAATTCTAAAAAATAAATTAAAATTATAATAGATCAGATTTGTTATGTAGTGCTAAACTCGTACCAACAGTAGGTTCAACAAGAAGAGATTTGTGCAACAATGCTTGAACTCAAAACTCGAACATGAGCTCCGCTTTCAGATCTGCAAAAAGGGACCCACCCTGGAGGTTTGGGTGGTATTTCCCCCTTCGAAGCTTAAGTCAGGTATCAAGAGTGCAAAGGAAACTTTTAGAGAGAGAAAGTAGAGAGAGAGAGAATTTATAGCAGAATAACAGTATCCTTCCCTGATTGCAAGGACTATTTATAGTGTCTAAAAAGATTGATGTGCCTTGATGTCACCCTAATTTGAGAGCATCTGATTGGCTAAGTAGTAATATTATGACACGTGGCGGTCATTGATTGGAGAGTACACATCATCCATTCTATAAAGATGTTCCTTGCTTTTACTGGGCCTAAGTACAGGTTTGTAATCCTCCATAATTTTAAAGGATTTTATAAATATATTTTAGTATTTATATATTTATATTCAAACATAATCTAGTTTTAAAATGATTTGACTATTAAAAAAGATTGACTGTTTTAAAAGTCAAATGAAGTTATTTTAAGGATTTAAGAAAGTTAAAAATATTTTAATTAAGCATGCTTTGATAAAAGTTTTAAATACTAATTTATATTGAAAAAGAAGTCTAATGGACTTAAGGAACCCAAAATCCTAAATGGATAAGGAAGGGAGTCATGTTGATGATAAAAGTTCTAATTTGTTTATCCTATTTCATCATCAATTTTAAGTGAGCCCAACCTCCTTTTCCTAAGCCCAAAAGGAAGCTTCTTTATAAATATCCTAATACCCAATTAATTTTTACCCACACAAAGAATAATTTCTCTCTCCTCTCTCTCAAAGTTTTGACCAACCCATTATTTTCTCTCCCCTCACGTTTTTCTTTTTCTCTCTCTCAAATCTTTTCTTCTTTTTCAAGTAACGTTTCTTCTTCAACAAGAAACGTCATAAAACCTTGAAAAATCTTCATCTTGGGCGACGATCTGCTACTGCGTGGCCTGCTAAGTTCCAGCGCCTTTGTCTTCTTCTTGGTTTTTTGTTTCTTTACTTAATTTCTTTTCTTCTTCCTAAAGATTCCATTAAAGACTATGTTTTTATGCTTTCTTTTAATGTTAATCATGATTATTGGTTTTAATTTACTATTTTAATAAATAATCTTGATTCACATATATTATATATTATAAGAATAAAAATTTAGATTCGTTTAATATTGGTAGATTGAAGTTTTGATCATTAAAGCATGGATTTTTAGGGTTTTAATTACTAGAAACCATAGTAGCATGTTATATACTATGAGATTGGTTTAGATTATGATTTTAATCATGTTTATACAAGTTTAAAGAGGGTTTTATGATTTTAAGAGTTGCTGAAATTTCAGAAAGGATTTTATTTATGGAGTTTTAAGGATTTTAATTACTAGTATATGGTAGTACTGTGCTAGGAATTAAAAGTTATTGAGGTTTTGATAGTAAAATCAACTTCTGAATATACTTAAAGGAGATTTTAAATATTTTAGAGTTGCTGTATTTTTATTTAAGAGTATTGATTTTAGTTTATATTGATTTTTAGGCGGAGAATATTCTGTAGGATACTTTTAAAGAATTAAAAGTGGTATGCCGACTAGTTTACACAAGGTACGTACATACCTGTGTGCTATGTGATTAGTATCATGATTTAAGGAGAAAGAAATTTTAGTATATGTATAGGAACTTTATATGTTCATATATGATTTCTAGTATTTGATTCTTACATGTGTTTATGCATGTGTGCAAGCATGTGATTTGAGATTTATTATGAGTACTAGATTGTATATTTGTATGGAATATTTGATGCAAGCATGTAAAAGGGAATTTTATGTATTAATTCGCATGAGGAATTAATATATGTTATAGAGATTGAATCATGTTATTCATGTATTCCCTTACAAGTATTATTTTCATCATCTTATGAGGGTTGTAGGCCTTATTTGGTAAGTTGAGAAGTTATGGCTTTTTAAAGGTAAGATTATTGTTGGCTAGGTTCAACAAAAGAAGAAGTTTGAGATTAAAAGAAAGTAGTCTTTGATTGTAAGTTGTGATCACTTATTTAATCCTAAGATAAAAGAAGTTCAGTTATGAATGATTGATTTACATGTCTATGCTTGCTTGTATGTGTGTGTCATAACAAGTGATAACATATAAATAACGTAAAGTGTAACAAGGATAGTTATAGAATTTAGACTGGTGCACGTCTAGAGTTGGACATTAGGAGGGTGCGTGGGTTCATGGTGAGCGTGCCATGGCTTTTCTGGGGATGGATTGATCACCATTCCTATTTTAGTAAAAAGGTTCCTCAATAATGTTGGTCATTCTGAAATACGAAGTAGCGCCCGTATTTCGTCTTCCTAGGTGAAGGCATTAGTAGATAAGACAGCTCGGGTCCAAGTAACTACTTCATTAAAGTAATAAAAAGATGTTTAGAATTTAGTTCAGTAAAAGTTGTCTGCAGAATATTATATGATGATATTATTATTTAACCCTGCATGTTATTTATGTAGTATCATGTTAGGAATGCTTATATTTTAACATGTAGTACTCAGCTTTGCTGATTACGTGCTTTGTTTGTGGTTGTGATAATGGCTTTGGCTTATTGATCCTGTGATGATCCATTTTGGTGAGCGAATTCATTAAAGCATTGACATTACAGGTTCACAGATGTGCATCATTGAGAATCTGGAATGGAGAGAATGTGCAACTAGTATAATTTATTTTTCTGCATTAGTAGGAACATAATTTATTAAGTTAGTTTGAATAAGATTCATTTAGAGTTGTTGATTTCTAAATACTTGTTTATTTATTTATTTATAATAAAAGGTTAAAGTTTAGTTATATATTTTCCGCTGCAAAATTCTGAATAAGCCGATACGTTATTATATGGGTGATAATACTTGGGTAATTCTCTAAGTTTATATTATAAAGGTATTTCTGAAAAGAGAGAATTATCGGGGTGTTACAAGGTTGGGCCAGAAGGGGACTGGAACAACCTTCTTTATCCAGAAAAGTGTACTTTAGGCCATGCACCTTTCTGGGTCATGTACTTGACTGCAGCAACAAAGTGCCACGTACAGGGTGGCGATAGAGCCACGTGTCTCATTTATAGCCGTTGATATTTTAGACTACAACATTTGCCCTTAAAAGAGGATTTATTTTACAATTTTTTGGCGCCCATACGGTTGAATTCTCTTTTAACCGACGGGAACTGGCCTACCTTTTTTAAGATGGAAAGGGCGCCATTTTGCCGGTCTCAACAGGTCGACCCTCAAGGTTTTATGGGGTGCAACAGTTACTTTACCGGAGGGGGAGGTCATTTTTACCTCCCTATAAATATGACCCCTTGTCCTTTCTGAAATCACTTACATTATCTTTCCTATCCTATTTCCTTTATACCTTTATGGAGTAAACATTTCATCTTCAAAAGTCTCCAGAGTCTTCACTATAATAATAATAATAATAGTAATAATAGTAACTTGAATTCCTAGATCTAGTATATCTTCAAATCCTTTTGGGTTGATGTCCATTTCCATCCACCTCTAAATCACTTACATCGCTCAGATAAGGTCTCAAGTAAATATTGTAGATGTCCTTTCAGGTTTGCGCTCTAGTACGATCAAACTCTTGAATTACTAATACAATAGGTTTGCGCTATCACTTCCAAGCTCATGACATCGAACATTCTCATCATCACTCAATACAATAGGATTGTGATGGCTTCCTACTCTATTAACTTGCCCGACAGACATGGTTAGGGATCTACGACAAAAATATGTCACAGTATTTTAATACGCTCTCTAAACGCATTCCCAACAATAAACAATAAGGAGTAACACTAACATCATAGGCATAAGAATATAACACTTAGCAGGCAAGAAAAATATAAACAGTTAGCAGGGAAAAAAATAATCATGCATCGTTAGCAGGGAAGAAAAAATAATCTTCATGCTGAACTAACTATTCAATGCAGGCATATAATATTTCTATTCTATATGCCCTTCCTATACTACCCATTCTCACAATGCAACAATTAAAACTTTAAAGACATGAAAAATAATGCAGACACTTTTATAAGATGATAATAATTAAGTGTCTAAAAAAAAATTCAACTTATACCAAAAATTTTCGGACTATCTAAAATTTTTTTTTCAAACCAACTAGTTCAAAAATAACTTTCGACTTGTTTTAAAAAAAAATTCGACCCCTCTATATAAAAAATATTTTCGGTCAAAAAATCACATAATAATATATATTCTTATAACGTTTTCCAAACGAATAAATAGGAGCAATTCTAAGAGTTTATTCAAATAACTAGTAAGCTAGTTAGTTAGGCGCCTAAAAGTTTTCAAAATAACCTAAAGCTCAATACCACATTGTAACACCCCGATAATTCTCTCTTTTCAAAAATACCTTTACAATATACAAGTAGAGAATTACCCAAGTATTATCGCCCGTGTGATCACGTATCGGCTTATTCAGAATTTTACAACGGAAAACAAATAACTAATCTTTGAACTTTATTATAAATAAATAAATAAGTATTTAGAAACAACCAATCTAAATGAGTCTACTCAAACAACTTAATAAAATATTGTAACACCCCGATAATTCTCTTTTTCTAGAAAATACTTTTATAACAAACCTTAGAGAATTACCCAGGCATTATCGCCCATGTGATAACGTTTCGGCTTACTCAGAATTTTGCAGCGGAAAACAACTTACTAAAAACAACTTTATTAAAACTTATGAAACCATTAACAATGTCTGAAACTAAAACACACCAACTTAAAACTATTGTCTGAAAACATAAGTTCCTACGAAAACAATTTAAATGATACTAGTAATACAAGAGTCTCTATCCATTCCAAATTCCCCAATAGAGATGGCAATATCCAGTGGATCACCCGACCACCCGCTCCACCCGGTTTATTAAGTGGGTGAAAAACCCGGTTTAAATGGATGATAGCCGGGTGACGGATAATCGGGTGATGGATGCGGGTCGGGTCCGGGTGATATTTTTCATCCATCACCCGATCCATCATCCGTTTACCACCCGACCCGCCACCCGTTTAAAGTAAAAAGTATATAATTTTTTTAATTTTTGGCTTTTAAACATATTTTTATGTTAATAATGTGGATTAGAGTTAATTTGGAGACGATTCTCAATAGTAAGTAGAATTATATAAATGGATTAGTGATTCTTGTTAGTAATTTTTCTTTCTTCTCCTAATATTTGATTTCACCCGTTAATCACCCGATCCATCCGTTAACCCGGTTACAAATGGATGGATGGATTCTGGTGGAGATGGATGCGGGTGATGGATGGATCGGGTGAAGTGGGTGGATGCGGGTGATGGATGCGGGTGACGCTCCACCCGCCCCGAACCCGATCCATTTACATCTCTATTCCCCAATGATATGCATCTTCGAACCTGTAATGTCAATGCCGTCTCAACTCTGCTCCCCGGAAGGATCACCACAGGATCAATAGGCAAAACCATGATCACAAACACAGACAAGCACGTAATCAGCAAAGCTGAGTACTACATATCAGACATACATAACCCTAAACATGATACTACAAAAATAACTTGCAGGAATAAATAATAATATAAGTAAATAATAATCTGCAGACAACCTCTACTGAACTAAACTTAAACTGACTTTTTAACACTTAAATGGAATAGTTATTAGGACGAGTTGTCTTGCCTACTAAGATGAAATGGGGGCGCGACTCCGCATTTCAGAGTGACCTGCGATATCGAGGAACCTTTGAATAAAAGAGGGATGGTGATCAACCCATTCCTAGAAAAGATATGGCACGCTCACCATAACCCCAACCCTTATGTCCAACTCCAGACGTGCACCAGTCTAAAGTCTATAACCTATTCTCGTTTCACTTTACGTTGAATATTTTTTTATTACTTGTGTTGACACAACAACCAAGCAAATAACACATAATTAATAATCACACAATCATAACAGAATTCTTTTTATCTTTGGATTAACAAGTGATCACAACTTATCAACAAGACTCCTTTACTTCCTTTTTAAACCTTTACCAACTTACTTGTTGAACCTAGCCAACAATAAACTTTACCTTTATATAGGTATAACTTGTACTTACCAAATAAGATCCACGGTTCTTATAAATAATAAATAATACTCAAGAATCCATGTAACACATGATTCAATCTTACTTACATTAATTCACTCACGAATTAATAATAAACTGAACTTATCTGCTTGCATCAAACTTCCATACAAACATCAATACTCATAAATACTTCTAGTTTACATGTAGCACACAGGCAAATAACATGTAAAACAATTCCATAAATCATATATATGAACAACAGAGTCCTATACATGATACTAAGAAATAAAACATCCTTAAAGCATGTTTCTAAATCATATAGCACTTAGACAATGTACGTACCTTGTATAAACAAATATGTAGGCCACTTTTACGCTCTAAAAGTCTCCCACTACGAATTCTCCGCCTAGAAAATAAAATAATGAAATAAATACTTGAACTAAAAATTTACAGCAACTTTAAAAACGACCCAAACCCCTTAAACGTGTTTTAAAATCGTTTTTACGTATCAAACTTTCGTTATTTTTAATCCCTAGTATAGTACAACTATTCTAGTGATTAAAAATCATTTAAAACCCTTAAAATACTTATTTTCTGAAATTACAGCATTATAAAATTTTAGAAATCTTCTGAAAATATATTTACTACATATAAAATTATATGCTAACCAAATCTCATGATTTATATTTTATAAATATAGTTTCTAGTGATTAAAAACCCTAAAAACTATAACTTTCATAATAAAAACTGAAAATAACTTAATATAATAAAATCTGGAATTTATTATAAATATATATGACAGCCGAAATATTTTTAGGCATATAAAACAATAATTTAAATCATAAACATGCTAATAAATAATAAAATAATATAAAAACTAATACTTTAATGGAATCTTAGAGAAGAAGAAAAGAAAAACAACCACAACAAGGAGGAAGGAAGGGCCGAACAGCAGCAAGGACCGAATAGGACTGGCGGCAGCAAGTTCTTGGCTCAAAGAAAGATTTGTGACGTTTCTTGTTCAACAAGAAACGTTACTTAGCGAAGAAGAAACAAGCTTTTGAGAGAAAATATGAAGAACACGCACAAAGAGGAGAGAGAACAAGAAGGGCGCCGGGTGAGAGAGAAAGAAAATGTCACGTGGAAGAGGAGAGAGAAATAAAGTGTGTAGGGTAAAATTTTGGGTTTTTAGGATATGTAAATAGAGGCTTTTCCTTTTTGGCTTAGGAAAAGAGATTTTAATAAATAAAACTTTGATGACTAATAAGATGGGCTCATTAGGACTTTAGTCATCAAATAATCCTTTCCCTTTTTATCACTTTTGGGCTTTCGATTCCATTAAGCTTTCTTTTCAAATATGCTTTTAATAATTAAAACTCTTATTAAAACATGCTTAATTAAAACATTACAAATTTTATTAAGCTATGAAAAATATTTTTAGTTGACTTTTAAAATAGTCAACCCTTTTTAAAAGTCAAATCATTTTCCAAACTCATTTGGATTTAAATATAACTACATAAATACTTTAGTATATTTATGAAAATCCTTTAAAATTGTGGGGGATTACAAATATGTTCTTATTGATGCAGAAAAATAAATTATACTAGTTACACATTCTCTCCATTCCAGATTCCCAATGATGCATATCTGCGAACCTGTAATGTCAATGTTATACTGAATCTGCTCACAAGAATGGATCATCACAGGATCAATAAGGCAAAGCCATGATCACACACACAAACAAAGTACGTAATCAGCAAAGCTGAGTACTACATACTAAAACATAAGCATTCCTAACATGATACTAAATAAATAACATGCAGGGATAAATAATAATATAAACATATATTATTCCGCAGATAACTTTAACTGAACTAAACTCTAAATACCTTTTTATTACTTTAATAGGATAGTTATTGGAACTGAGTTGTCTTATCTACTAATGCCTTCACCTACGGAGACGAAATACGGGTGTTACTAGGCACTACAACGCATTTCTGATTGACCTGCAATATCGAGAAACATTTGTTAACTGAAAAAGGGATGGTGATCAATACATCTCCTGTAAAAAGTCATGGGCTACAACCATGTACTCCAACTCTTAATGTCCAACTCTAGACGTGCACCAGTATAAAGTATATAGTTATCCTTGTTACACTTTACGTTCTTTACAAGTTATTACTTGTCATGACGCACATACAAGCAACACATAATACAAAGCAAACATGCACATCTGAACTTCTTTTATTTTAGGATTTCATAAGTGGTCACAACTCACAATCCAAGACTTACTTTCTTATAATCTCAACTTTCTTATTTGTTGAACCTAGCCAACAATAATCTTACCTTTAAAAAGGCATAACTTCTCAACTTACCAAATAAGGCCCACAGTCCTCATAAGATAGTGAAAATAAAACTTGTCAGGGAATACATGAATAACATGATTCAATCTCCATAACATATATTAATTCCTGATGCGAATTAATAAATAAAATTCTCTTTTTCATGCTTGCATCAAATATTCCATGCAAACATACAATCTAGTACTCATAATAAATCTCAAATACATGCTTGCACACAGGCATAAAACATGTAAAAATCAATTACTAGAAATCATATATGAACATATAGAGTTCCTATACATGATATTAAAATTTCTTTCTCCTTAAATCATAATACTAATCACATAGCACACAGTTATGTACGTACCTTGTGTAACCTAGTCGACAGGCCACTTTTAATTCTTTAAAAGTCTCCTACTGAGTATTCTCCGCCTAGAAATCAATATAAACTAAAATCAATATTCTAAAATAAAAATACAGCAACTCTAAAATATTTAAAATCCCCTTTAAATATATCCAAAAGCTGATTTTAATATCAAAACTCCAATTACTTTTAATTCCTAGCATAGTACTACCATACTAGTAATTAAAATTCTTAAAACTCCAAAAATAAATTCCTTTCTGAAATTCCAACAATTTTTAAAATCATAAAACCCTCTTTAAACTTGTATAAACATGATTAAAATCATAATCTAAAATCTCATAGTATATAACATGCTACTATGGTTTTCTAGTAATTAAAAATCTAAAAATCCATGCTTCAATGATTAAAACTTCAATCTACCAATAATAAACAAATCTGAATTTTCATTCTTATAATATATAATATATGTGAAATAATATTATTTATTAAAATAATAAATTAAAACCAATGATCATGATTAACATTAAAAGAAAGCATAAAAACATAGTCTTTAATAGAATCTTGAGGAAGAAGAAAAAAAATTAACCAAAGAAACAAAGAACCAAGGAAAAGGAAGGTGCGCCGGAAACAAGAAGTGCTCGGCAGCAGCAGTTCGATGCCTAGCTTGATGGTTTAAAGGATTTGTGACGTTTCTTGTTGAAGAAGAAACGTTACTTGAACAAGAAGAAAAGATTTGAGAGAAAGAAACGAAAAAACGTGAGAAAGAAGAGAGAGAAGGAATGCCGTGAGATTAGGGTGAGAGGAGAGAGAAAAATAATTCTTGTGTGGGTAAAATAATTGGGTATTAGGATATTTATGAGTCTTCCTTTTGGGCTTAGGAAAAAAAGATTGGGCTCAATTAAAATTGATGATGAATAGGATAAGTAATTTAGAACTTCTATCATCAACATGGCTCCTTTCCTTATTCATCTAGGATTTTGGGTTCCTCAAGTCCATTAGACTTCCTTTCCAATATAAATTAGTATTTAAAACTTTTATCAAAGCATGCTTAATTACAATATTTTTAACTTTCTTAAATCCTTAAAAGAATTTCATTTGTCTTTCAAAATAGTCAACCTTTTTAAATAGTCAAATCATTTTAAAACTAAATTATATAAACATATCAATATTAAATATATTTATAAAATCCTTTAAAATTATGGGGGATTACATTTGAGCAAGGCTTGACTAATGAGATACAATTGGGATTAGGAGGTGAGACCTTCACAACCCTAAATATTATGTATGGGAGAGCAACCCATATTTATGGACTACAGTCAAGGAGGGACAAGAAGAATACTGTGGTAGGTGAGAAGAGAAAAGACTTTAATGCTGGGGGAAACCAATGGAATTTCCAAAGGAGAAACAACCAGGATAACCGCAATAAGGGTAGAACTGAAAGAGTTCATCCTTGCAAGAGCTGTGACAAATACCACCCCGGAAAAGACAGTAAGGGAGAACTAGTGACTTGTAACTACTGTCAAAAGTAGGGTCATAGGGAGTACGAGTGCTACTCTAAGCAGGGTAAGGAGCAGAAAGGCCATGGGAGTGGTAATCAAGTCAAATTAGGGTTCACCCAGTTAGGAAACAAAGGTCTTAATTAAGTCTATAGGACAACAGAACAACCAGGGGAACTATAGTAAGCTTACAAGTGAAAATCCCAACCAGAATAAGCCTGTAGGTAAACTGTACGTGATGAGTCGGAAGCTGAGAAATCTGCTGACGTAGTTTTTGGTAATTTTTCTATTAACTCAGTCCTTGTTAAAACATTGTTTGATTCGGAGGCAACTTATTCTTTTATATCATAATCTGTCCTAAAGAGTCTGGGGTTAGTAGATTATGAAGAAATTGACTTGTCTATCAGTATTCCTATTGGGGAGATCATAAGGTGTACCAAGTTATTTAGAAATTTGCCTTTGAAGATAGGAGACTTTGTATTTCCATCTGACTTAATAGAATTCAATTTGGGAGACCTGGATGTGATTCTTGA
The DNA here is from genome assembly GCF_026745355.1 of Beta vulgaris subsp. vulgaris. NCBI lineage: Eukaryota > Viridiplantae > Streptophyta > Magnoliopsida > Caryophyllales > Amaranthaceae > Beta > Beta vulgaris. The sequence goes on from NC_079203.1 coordinate 27,300,128, forward strand.
GATGAACTGGTTAAGTCTTTACAAGGTTAATATCGATTATGAGTTTCAGAAGGTAGTGTTGAGAAGCCCTTTGGGAAAATTGACCTCCTATAGATATTTTGGGAAACCTAAGAAGTTTGGAGTTATCTCTGCTATGCAAGTGAGGAAATTGATGAGAAAAGGGTGTGATTTTTTCTATAGTGTGCAGGATGTGAGTAACACTAGTAGAATAATTGCTTATTGCTGCGCTGATATTGCTGCGGTTTTATCCATACGCATCAATATATCAAGTAAAAATAAAAGAAAAAATATACGGTTTTTTCACCAAATACCCCCGACAAATCAAAAAATTCACCATATACCCTCAATGTTTCAGAAATTGTAATCCCCCACATTTTTAAAAGATTTTCATAAATATATTAAGGTATTTATGTAGTTATATTTAAATCCAAATGAGTTTGGAAATGGTTTGACTTTTAAAAAGGGTTGACTATTTTTTAAAGTCAACTAAAAATATTTTGCATGGCTTAATAAAACTTGTAATATTTTAATTAAGAATGTTTTAAATAAGAGTTTAATTATTAAAAGCATATTTAAAAAGAAAACTTAATGGAATCGAAAGCCCAAAAGTAATAAAAAGGGAAAGGATAATTTGATGACTAAAGTCCTAATAAGCCCATCTTGTTAGTCATCAAAGTTTTAATTATTGAAATTCCTTTTCCTAAGCCCAAAAGGATTAGCCTATTTAAATATTCTAAAAACCCAAATATTTTGCCCTACATTCTATTTTCTCTCTCCTCCCTTGCACGTACTTCTGAATTCTCTCTCTCCCCTCACTCGACATTTTCTCTCTCCTCTCTCTTTGTGCGTGAGTTCATATTTCTTCTCTCAAAAATTGTTTCTTCTTCGCTAAGTAACGTTTCTTGTTGAACAAGAAACGTCACAAATAATTTCTTGAGGCCGAAACCCTGCTGCCGCCGGTCCTTGCTGCTGCCCTTCAGTCCGGCGCTGCCCTTCCTCCTCCGATTTCGGTTGTTTTCTTTACTTCTCCTTTAAGATTCCATTAAAGTCCTAATTTTTATTGTTATTTTATTACTATTTACATGATTATGATATGAATTATTATTTATTATGAAGAACTTAGTTTCGGTTTTCATATGTATAAAAGAAAAAAATTTCAGATTTATTATTTTTAGTTTTAATCATGAAAGATACGGTTTTTAGGGTTTTAAATCACTAGAAACCGTATATTTAAAGTATAAATATGAATTTTGATTGGAATACGATTTTTATATGCATTTAAAATATTTTCAGAAAGTTTAGAAAATTTTATAAATGCTGGAAATTCAGAAAGTTAGTATTTTAAGGTTTTTAATGATTTTTAATCACTAGAATAGTTGTACTATACTAGGGATTAAAAATAACGAGGGTTTAAATTATAAAAACGATTTTTAAAGACGTTTAAAAGGGTTTGGGACGTTTTTAAAGTTGCTGTATTTTTTTTTAGTTCAAGTATTTACTTGATTATTTTATTGTTGTAGGCGGAGAATTTATAGTAGGGGACTTTTAGAACATAAAAGTGGCCTACCGTTGCGTTTATACAAGGTACGTACATAGTCTACGTGCTATATGGTTAGAAACATGCTTTAGGGATGTTTTATTTTGTAGTATCATGTATAGGACCTTGTTGTTCATATATATGATTTACTGAAATTGCTTTACATGTTACTTGCCTGTGTGCTACATGTAAACTAAGAATATGTATGAGTATGATTGTTTGTATGGAAGTTTGATGCAAGCAGATAAGTTTAGTTTTGGTATTAATTCGTGAGTGAATTAATGTAAGTAGGTTGGAATCATGTGTTACATAGATTCTTTGAGATTATGTATTTATCTTATAAGAACCGTGGATCTTATTTGGTAATTACGAGTTATACCTATATAAAGGTACAGTTTTCTGTTGGCTAGGTTCAACAGGCAAGTTAGCAAAGAATAAAAGAAGTTAAAAGAGTCTTGAATGATAAGTTGTGAACACTTGTTAATTCTAAGATAAAAAGGAGTTTTGTGATCTTATGTGATTATTAGTTATGTGTGTTGTGTGCTTGGTTGGTGTCAACACAAGTATTAAAATGAATGCAACGTAAAGTGAAACGAGATAGGTTATAGACTTTAGACTGGTGCACGTCTAGAGTTGGACACTAAGGGTTGGGATACATAGTCCGCCGTGATATGTATTTTCCTAGGATTGGATTGATCACCTTTCCTTTTTAGCTCAAAGGTTCCTCGATATCGCAGGTCAATTGGAATATGTGGTAGCTCCCATATCTCCTACTTCAGTATAGACAACTCGTCCCATAACTATTCCATTTAAAGAAGAAATAAAAGTTTAGAGTCTAGTTCAGTAAGAGTCATCTACAGTTTGTTATATGCTTATTATTATTATTTATGTTGTAGTATCATGTTTAGGATTATTTATGCCTGATATGTAGTACTCAGCTTTGCTGATTACGTGCGTGTTTGTGTGTGTGATCATGGCTTTGCCTATTGATCCTGTGATGATCCTTCTGGTGAGCAGAGTCAGTATTGCATTGACATTACAGGTTTGCAGATGCATTGCATTGGGAATCTGGAATGGAGAGGCTTATACTTAGTATAGTTGAAGTTGTTTTCGTAGGGACATCTTTACTAAGTTTGAGGTTTTAGTTGGTGTGCTTTAGTTTCGAAACAGTTGTCATTTATTTCATAAGTTTAATAAAGTTGATTTTATTTTAGTAATTGTTTTCCGCTGCAAAATTTTGAGTAAGCCAAAACGTTTTCACACGGGCGATAATGCCTGGGTAATTCTCTAGATTTGTTATAAAAGTATTTTCTAGAAAGAGAGAATTATCGGGGTGTTACAGAAATGCACCGTATACCCTTGAGTTTTCGAAAACGCGCACCAGATACCCTTTTGCCTAACTGCCGTTAACCCACAGTTAGCTTTATTTACAATTTTGCCATCATTAACCCTAATCCTAATTAAACCTAACCTAATCTAACCCTTATCCTACCCCTAAACCCTCCCCCTTATCCTAACCCTACCCCTTGGCAGCCCCACCCCACCCCTCCCCTCACCACACCCAGCCTCTACCCCTCCCTCTCCCCCACCGTCGATGATTGGCCGGCCTCCCCCACCGTCGATGTTTGGCCGGCCTCCCCCACCCCCACCGCACCGTCGCTGCGCGTGCCGACCACCCCCTCCTCTCCCTGCGCGTCTGTTCACCACCCCTCACCCACCCTCTTCGTTCTGCGCCGGAGTCCCCCACCCCTCTTCGTTCTTAGCAGGAGTCCCCCACCCCTCTTCGTTCTGCGCCGGAGTCCCCCACCCCTCTTCGTTCTTCGCCGGAGTCCCCAACCCCCTCTTCATTCTGCACCGGAGTCCCCCACCCCCTCTTCATTCTGCACTGGAGTCCCCCACCCCTCTTCGTTCACCGTCGACTCCCCCCCCCTGTGCGAAAATCCGACTACCATGTGGTGAAATCTAACCCTGCCCCCGCGAAAATCCCCCACTTTGCGCGAAAAACCGATAACCCTCGCGAACCGACCACACTGCGCGAACCAACCGCCCTGCGCGAACTGACTACCCTGCGTGAACCGACTAACCTGCGCGAACAGTTGATGTGATGGTCAACGAAGAGGGGGAGGGGGAGATGGAAGGATGCTGTCGGGGAGGAAGGGAGCGAGGTCGGCGGTGGAAGGGAGGGGGATGCGGCGGTGGAGGGGGAGGGGTGGGGCTGGGGTGGAGGTTGGGCCTGGGGTTGAGGGGTGTTGGGCTGGTTAGGGTTAGGGTTTGGGGTAAGGGTTAGATTAGGGTTAGGATTAAGGTTAGATTAGAATTAGGGTTTAGGGTTAATAATGGCAAAATCGTAAATAAAACTAACGGCGACTTAACGTCCGTTAGAAAATAGGTATATGGTGCACAGTTTTGAAAAGTCAGGGGTATATGGTGAATATCTGAAACATTGAGGGTATATGTGAATTTTTTGATTTGTCGGGGGGTATTTGGTGAAATAATCGAAAAATATAAAATAACCATATTGTTGCGGTTTCGACCGAAAACCGCAGCAATATGTTTTCAACGGAAATTTTTTGAAATATTTTGACTGTTTGACCAAAAATATTGCTGCTGTTTCTAGCAAAAACCGCAGCAATATATTAAAATAATATTAAAAAATATTACTTGAACCTATTGCTGCGGTTTCTACAAAAAAAAAATTGCAGCAATAGGCTTTTAAAATTAATAAAAAATTCATCTAGGGTTTTCTTGTGGGTGCGTCATTTATTCCTCTCACTCATTTCACGCCTCATCTTCTCTGTCTCCTCTCATCTCCACGCCTATCTCGGTATCTCCTCTCTCTTCTCTCATCCTCACGCTTCATCTTCTCTCTCCTCCTCTCATCTTCGCGCTTCATCTTCTCTCTCCACCTCTCATCTTCGCCGGTCGACCAAAAACCAACGGCGTCGACCGTTCGTCAGTTCGCCAGAATCGACAAGAAATCAACGGCGCGAAACTGGGTTTGTTCGCGAATTTGTTCGACAAGAAATTCTCAATCAACGGCTCGAATCGACAATAAATCAACAAGAAATCGCCAGATGCAAACATTGCTAACCTTGTTACAAGATTGCCAAGAAATCGCCAGTGGAATAGATCCGTCACTAAGCAGTTGTTTAGTGCATGAAATTTGTAGTGAGTGATTTTGGATAAAATTGGTTTTATTTTACTGAATTCACTCAGATTATTTTGTTACTGTTTGAAACTTGATTACTTACATCAATTTTTGTTCTTTATCAATGAGCTGGTTAATCTTCTTGTAGGATTGGTGATATCCATATGTATTGTTCCTACAGTTGTCTTTAGATGAATCTGGCGTAGACCAACATTGATCTACATACTTGTATATGTTTTAGAATGAAAAGTTTAATTTTTTTACTAATTTCTTTAGAAATGGCATTCGTCCTATGGTGCATTCATGTCACTGTAGAGCTATGGAGTTTAGATTACTTGGTGTTGGACCTTGTACAGTTTGCTGCTTGTTGCAGTTTGTGGTGAATACAGTATTCTTTAACGTCAATTTGAGTGGGTTAGGTTAATCTAATAATCTTATATTTTTTTGTTGGGTGATATGCTGTTGAATTTCAATGGTTGTTTAATATTAAATTGTTGTTGAATTAGCTGAATAGCTATTGAATTTGGGATTATAGTATGTTTAGAATTACGTTATGTAGTTTTTTTTTTCCCTTCTTCTGTATTTGAAATTATTTTGGGAATAAGTGTTCAGAATATGGGAATTAGTATTTGGGGCTATTGTTTAGAATTACAGTATGTTTGTAGGTGATAGCTGGTTGATTTTGATGAATCTTTCAAATTTTATTGCAAAATGCAAAAAAAAAAAATTTTTTTTAGCTGTACTAGGACCTATTGCTGTGGTTTTGGTCAACAACTGCAGCAATATGCCTATTTTTTATTATTAACTACAGCATATTGCTGCGGTTTTTCCCGGAAACCACAACAATATGTTCTGTAAATCTGATATAAAATAAATATATTGCTACGGTTTTAGCCAAAAACTGTAGCAATATGTTCAAATATTGTTGCGGTTTAAAACCGCAGCAATATATTAATTCTCTATTGCTGCACGGCCAAAACCGCCGCAATAAGCATTTATTTTACTAGTGTAAGGAACTTGAAGTAATGAGGATGTCACAATTGTGAAAGAGTTTATGGATGTATTTCCAAGTGAGATTTCAGGTATGTCACCTGCGAGAGCTGTTGAGTTCACCATAGACTTAGTTCCTGAAACTGCACCTATATCTAAGGCACCCTATAGAATGGCACCTCCTGAGATGAGTGAGCTGAAAATGCAACTGCAAGAACTATTAGATAGAGGTTATGTAAGGCCTAGTGCATCACCTTGGGGAGCTACAGTGTTATTTGTGAAGAAAAATGATGGTAGTATGAGGCAATGTATTGATTATAGGGAGTTAAATAATGTAACCATAAAAAAGAAGTATCCTTTGCCTATAATAGATGACCTATTCGACCAGTTGAATGGAGCGAGTGTGTTCTCAAAGATTGACTTATGATCAGGATATCATCAATTGAGGGTAGCTGATAAGGATGTACCTAATGGTCAATATAAGTTCACTATAATGCCATTTGGGTTAACCAATGCTCCTGCTATATTCATGGATTTAATGAATAGGATCTTTCATGAGTTTCGATATAAATTTTTTGTGGTTTTCAGTAATGACATACTAATATATTCGAGGAATGAATTTGAGCATGTTGAGCACTTGAGGATCATTGTGGAAACATTGTTGAGGAAAAATCCAATTATATGCCAATTTCTCTAAGTGTGAGTTTCGTTTGGAGAGGGTAGCGTTTTTGGGTCACTATGTGTCTAAGGAAGGAGTCTTAGTGAATCCTACTAAGATTCAAGCTATGAGTGAGTGACCAACTCCAAAGAACGTGTCAGATATCAAAAAGTTTCCTAGGTCTAGCTGGCTATTATAGGAGATTTGTGAGAGATTTCTCGAAGATAGTGAGGCCTATGACCAACTTGATGAAAAAGGAGTCGAAATTTGAGTGGAGTGAAAAGTGTGAAGAAGCCTTCCAGCTTTTGAAAGAAAGTTTAACCTCTGCACCTGTTTTGACCCTGTCTGATGGGAATGAGGGATCTGAGGTGTATAGTGACGCTTCAAAGAATGATTTGGGATGTGTACTATAGTAGAATGGGAAGGTAATTGCGTATGCGTTGCGTCAATTGAAACCTTATGAGGCTAATTACCCTACCCATGATCTAAAGTTTGCTGCCATAGTGTTTGCGTTGAAGATTTGGAGACATTACCTCTATGGAGCAACTTGTAAGATATTCACAGACCATAAGAGCATGAAGTACATTTTCACCCAAAAAGACCTGAATATGAGGCAAAAAAAAGATTGCTGGAGTTGATTAAGGATTATGACTTAGACATCCAGATCATGAGGAGAAAGTAAATGTGGTTGCTGATGCCTTGAGTAGGAAATCGAGTCATAGCTTGAGTTCTTTGATAGTCCTTGAGGAGTTATGTCGAGATATGCAAAGGTCGAACCTAGAAATCTTAAATCCCCGGGAAAGTGAGGCAAGACTGAGCGCTCTATCTTTGGGGTTATGAGTTTTCGATGAGATCAAAGAGGGTCAAGTTGGGGATGAGCACCTAGATAAGATCAAGGAGAAAATGAAGCAAGGTAAAGAAGCCGACTTTAAGATTCATGATGATGGGAGTTTAAGGTTTAAAGGGAGGTGGTGTTTACCACAGAAATGTAATGACCTTAAGAGACGCCTTATGGAGAGGGGCATAACACTCCATATTCTGTGCACCTTGGGGGTGACAGGTTGTATAAAGACCTTAAGGGTATCTATTGGTGGCCAAATATGAAGCAAGAGGTAGCTGAGTATGTGTTTAAGTGTCTAACCTGTCAGAAGGTTAAGATAGATCATAACAGACCCATGAGGAAGGTTAAATCCTTAGAGGTTCCTGGATGGAAGTGGAATTCTATTTCTATGGAATTTGTGACTGCTTTGCCTAAAACGAGGAGTGGTAATAACACTGTTTTGGTTATTGTGGATAGATTGACCAAATCCGTTGTGTTTATACCCATTAAGGAGACATTGAAAAAGAAGCAACTTGCCAAGACGTACATCAGGCATGTGGTGTGACTACACGGAGTTCCAAAGGATATCATTTTTTACCGTGATTCTAGATTTCTTTCGAAATTTTAGAAAAAGGTCCAATTAAACCTTGGGACAACATTGAAGATGAGTACATCCTTTCACACTACGACTTATGGTCAGACTGAGAGGACTAATCAAACCATGAAGGATATGTTGAGAGCATGTGCTACTAATTTTCAAGGGATGACCAATTAGACCTGATTGAGTTTTCTTTTAACAATAGCTATCATGCGAGCATTAAGATGACATCTTTTGAGGCATTATATGAACGGAAGTGTAGAAGTCCCATTTGTTGGAATGATTTTAGTGGTAATATAGTCTTGGGGACAGAGTTTATTGAGAAAACCGTCAAGAATGTCAAACTGATTCAGGCTAGAATTCAAGCTGCGCAAGATAGGTAGAAGAGTTATGTTGACTTGAAACGACGCGAGGATGAGTTTGCTATAGGTGATAAGGTGTTCTTAAAAGTATCACCCACTAAGGGCGTCATGAGATTTGGGAAAAAGGGAAAGTTAAGTGCTAAGTATGTAGGCCCATATGAGATTCTGGAGCGAATTGGGAAAGTAGCCTATAGATTGGCATTGCCAATAGAGTTTGAAAAGATGCATGATGTGTTCCATATTTCCCAACTCAAACGCTATATCCCTGATGAGCGTCATGTCCTAGAGCCTGAACAGATTCAGATCGATAGTAGCCTCACATATGAGGAATGACCTGTCAAGATTCTCGACAGGAAAGTGCGTAGTACACGTAATAAGGACGTCCATATCGTGAAAGTACTTTAGTCTAACCACGAGTCTGAAGAGGCAACGTGGGAAGCCGAAGATGAGGTGAAAAAGAAGTATCCAGACTTGTTCCTTGAGGTGAGTTACGAGGGCGTAACTCGTTTTCTTTAAGGGGGATAAAATGCGATAAATTTCGTGCTTTTTGTTTATTTTATGAGATTTTTATGCCTATTTTGGGCAATTTGCTCATATTGATGCAAAAGAAGTAGATTCTCCGCATAAGAAAACGTGTTCATGATTAACACAAGTGTTTTAAGTTAGTAAAAGTGTGCACATAAGTGGCACAATTTTTTTCAAAGGAAAGATGAGTTTCAAACTTTTAAAAATGTGTGAGTTTTTTGTGTTAAGTTTCGGGACGAAACTTCTTTTAAGAGGGGTGTAGACTGTATTTCCCCATAATTTTATGGATTTTATAAATATATTTTAGTATTTATATATTTATATTCAAACATAATTGAGTTTGAAAGGATTTATTTATTTGAAGAATGTTGACTATTTTGAAAGTCAAAGAAATTATTTTAAGGAATTAAAGAAGTTAAAATTTTATATTTAGGCATGCTTTAAAAAATGTTTGAAATACTAATTTGATTTAGAAAAGAAGTTTAAATGGGCTTGAGGAACCAAAATTCTAAGTAGATTAGGAAAGGATTTATATTGATGTTAGGAGTTCTAATTTATTAATCCTATTCATCCTCAAATTCTATTTGAACCCAATCTCCTTTTCCTAAGCCCAAAAAGAAAAACCTCCTTATAAATACCTTGGACCCAATTTTTTTACCACACCAAAAAAATTATTCTCTCTCTTCACAAGCCCAAAGCTGCCGCCTATTCTCTCGCTTCCCTTTTCACGTGATTTTGGTTTTCTCTCAAGTTTCTTTCTTCTTCTTCAAGTAATGTTTCTTCTTCGACAAGAAACGTCACCACGCCTCCATCGTCACAATTTTCCTTCTTGTGCCACTGCTGCAACGTGATATTCAGTTCGGTGCCTCTTCCTTCTTCTTGGTTCTTTGATTTGTTGGTTAATTTCTTTTCTTCTTTCTTAAGTTTTCATTAAAGATCATGTTTTTATGTTTAATTTTAAAGCCAATCATGATTATTAACTTTAAATTACTGTTTTAATGATTAATTAATATATTATGTATTAAAAGAATAAAATTTCAGGTTTGATTATTATTTTTAGATTGAGTTTTTAATTATCAAAGCATGGATTTTTTGGGTGTTAATTATTGGAAAATCATATTAACGTGTTATAAACTATGAGATTGTTTTAAATTGTGAATTTAAGCATGTTTATGTATGTTTAAAGATATATTTACATATAAGTTGCTGAAATTTTAGAAAAGGCCTTAATAATGGAGTTTTAAGGATTTTAATTACTAGTATGGTAGTACTATGCTAGATATTAAAAGTAATTGATGTTTTAATAGTAAAAACAACTTTTAAATATTTTTAGGGATTTAAAGTACTTTAAAGTTGCTGTATTTTATTTAGAGTATTGACTTTAACTTATATTGATTATTTTAGGCAGAGAAATTTTAGTAGGTGACTTTTAAGTGATTAAAAGTGGCCTATCAATTGGTTTACACAAGGTATGTACATACCTATGTGCTATGTGATATAGTATCACGATTTAAGAAGGAAAAATTATAGTATCATGTATAAGAACTTTATAAGTTCATAAGTAATTTCTAGAATGATTGGATTTTACATGTTTTATGCCTGTGTGCAAACATGTTAATTATGAGATTGTTTATGAGTTAACGATTATCATGTTTGTATAGAATTATTGATGCAAGCATGTAGATGAGAACTTTAGATATTAATTCACATGGGGGAATTAATATATTATTGAGATTGAATCATCTTTATTCATGTGTTCCCTTACTGTATTATTTTTACTACTTTATAAAGACTGTGGGCCTTATTTGGTAAGTTGATAAGTTATAAGATTGATTGTTGGCTATTAGGTTCAACAAAATAAGATATATTGAAATTATAGAAAATAAATTTGGATTGTAAGTTGTGTGATCACTTATTAAATCCTATGATAAAAAGAAGCTCAGTTGTGAATGTTTGATTTGATTTTTCTGTATTACTTGTGTGTTTCATAACAAGTAATAAATTGCAAAATCACTTAATGTGTAACTTGGATAGTAATAAACTTTAGATTGGTGCACGTCTAACAATCAGGAGTTGGAGTACATGGTGGTAGCCCATGGCTTTTTTTGGGAAATGGATTGATCACCATTCCTATTTTTCAAAAGGTTCCTCGATATCGCAGGTCATTCTGGAATACGGATTCACGACCGTATTTCGTCTTCCAAGGTGAAGGCAAGTTTAGACAAGATAACTCGGTTTAATAACTATTCCATTAAAGTAATAAAAATATGTTTAATGTTTAGTTCAGTAAAAATTATCTGCAGAATGTTATATTGTTATATTATTATTTGACCCTGCATGTTATTTATTAGTTTCATATTAGGAATGTTTATGTAATACTATGTAGTACTCAGCTTTGCTGATTACATGCTATGTTTGTGATTGTTGATCATGGCTTTGCCTTATTGATCCTACTAGTTTTCATATGCACGCGATGCGTGCAAAGATGCGTAGAAAATTAATTTCTTTTAGGAGATGAAGAAAATTAAATCAACTAGTTTTTATATGCACGCGATGCGTGCGAACATACGTACAAAATTATTTTTTTAGGAGATGAAAAAAAAATAAATTAATTATTAATTATTTCTAATAAATTAGGAATATTTGAATTCTTGATGGTTTTCTTTTTGTAATATTTTTTATTTTTTAAATTAATTAGGTAGTTTTCTTTTTTTATCTCTATTCTATAAGGCAACACATGGGGGACACCAAAAAATAATAAAAAAAAGGAATAAAAGAAGAAGAAAAGAAGATAATTAACTGTTTCATTTGAATGGGGAAAGGGGGGGAAGCAAGACATTTAAATTGAATATTAGTTTTTGAGAAAGAAAAAATATAAAAACAGTTTTTTACCCAATTAATTTTATTTTTACTTCATTTGTTATCACACATGATCGCACGCATTGCGCACATGTAAGACTAGTTTTTTCATTAAAGGAAGTAGTTATAATAGAGATGTTATGAGGGTAAAATGGGGTTTCTAATATTTTGGTGTCCTACCCCTCTTCCCATATAGAATAGAGATGATGACCCATTTTGGGGAGTAGATTCTTTAGAGTATTGACATTTATAGGTTCGCAGATGTTGCATCAATGGGAATCTGGGAATGGAGAGCTTGTGTAATATATTATTATATTTACTGCCTTAGTAGGAACATATTATAATAAGTTTGATTTGTGTAGACATTTATAGAGTATTTGGTTTTAAGTACTTATTTACTTATTTTTTTATTATATTAAAGTATGAAGTTTAGTTATATGTTTTCCGCTGCAAAATCATGAATAAGTCGATGTTATCACACGGGCGATAATACTTTGGTAATTCTTTATGTTTTATATTGAAAAGGTATTTTTGGAAAGAGAGAATTATCAGGGTGTTACAATACCTTTAAGGTCTTTATACAACTTGTCACCTCCAGGTTTCTCAGAATATGGAGTGTTACACCCTTCATCCATAAGATGTCTCTTAAGGTCATTAAAATTTCTGTGGTACACACCGCCTCCTTTTAAACCTTAAACTCTCATCATCATGAACCTTAAAGTCGGCTTCCTTACCTTGCTTCATTTTCTCCTTAATCTTATCTAGGTGATCATCCCCAACTTGACCCTCTTTGATCTCGTCGAAAACTAACAACCCCAAAGATAAAGCGCTCAATCTTGCCTCACTTTCCCTAGGATTTAAGATTTCTAGGCTCAACCTTTACATATCTCGACACAACTCCTCAGGGACTATCAAGGCACTCACGCTATGACTCGACTTTCTACTAAAGGCATCAGCAACCACAGTTGCTTTTCCCTCATGATACCGGAAGCGTAGGTCATAATCCCTAACTGATTCCAGCCATCTTCTTTGCCTCATATTCAGGTCTTTTTGGGTGAAAATGTACTTCAACTTCTTATGGTCAGTGAATATCTTACAAGTTGCTCCATAGAGATAATGTCTTCAAATTTTCAATGCAAACACTATGACAGCTAACTCTAGATCATGGGTAGGGTAATTAGCCTCATAAGGTTTCAATTGACGCGATTCATACGCAATTAGCTTCCCATTTTGCGATAGCACCCACCCCAAACATCATCAAACTTTATTTAAATCTTATTCATTAATCTTATTCATCATCAATCTTATTTAAACTTTATCATAAATTCCTATTCCTAATTACAGAACAGCAACAACAACAACAACAGCAACAACAACAATAAAAACAACAACAACAACAACAACATCAGCAACAACTACAGCATCATCAAACGAAACAGCAACGACAACAACTACACGACAACAACAACAACAACAACAACAACAACAAATACAGCAACAACGACATCAATAACACCACCACCACCAACAACAACAATTTTAACAGAAATAGCAACAACATCAACAACAACAACAATAAAAACAATAACAGCAACAACAACAACAACAATAATAACAACAACACCAACACCAACAACAACTACAACAACAGTAAAAACAACATCAACAACAGCAGCAGCAACAACAACAACAACAACAACAACATCATCATCATCAACAACAACAACAACAACAACAACAACAACAACAACAACAACACCACCACCACCACCAACAACAACAACAACAATAACAACAACACCAACAACCACAACACCAACAACAGCAACAACAACACCAACAACAACTACAACAACAGTAAAAATTCAGATCAGACGAGACGAAAAGAACATAGCCTAAGTTCGGGGTGAGGTTACGAACACATTTATGAACCATGTCACCCATCCTTGGCCTATACTTAATATCGATTCATGTCAATGTTTATGCAATAGAATAACCAAATAAAAATTTTTATGTACCCAAAAAATATTTAGTTTAGGTTGGTTCGGGAAACAAATAAAAGACTATTTTTTAGCAATATGTTATTATGCAATCAATTTACAAGGTACTAAGCAAGTTCAAATTAATCAGATTAATATTAGAATAGTCCTATGCAATCAATTTACAAGGTACCTAGCAAGTTCAAATTAATCAGATTAATATTAGAATAGTTCTTTAGGTCTTGATTAACAAAAATAACATGTGGGTGATAAAAATCATGCATAGAACAATCAGACAAACATATAATAATATATGATTATAAATAAAAGGAAAGAAGGATTAGAATGTACTGTAAAACAATTTTGTATCAAAGATCTAAATCATGAAAGAAATCGTTAGTAACTTCAATATAAAAATAATAGATTATTCAGGACCCTCAAGATTCAATTGTGGTTGGGTGTACGAGATTGACAACCTTCGGGACGAGCAATAATCGTGGAGCTTGAAAGTATGAATGCATGTATGTCTGAAAAATATGTGCTTATATGTTTGTAGATTTTAAAGGTATGAGTATTTGTAGAACCGTTTCATAGGGAGGTTCGTACAGTATTGAAAGTCATATTGTAAAAGTCGAGTAATGAAGTTGTTGTTAGACGCACCATCTATGTCAGGCACCGGATGACGTGTGACGCGCAAATCCATGTGTCAGGTACACATTGGTGCGCCTGATCACACGACAAGCCCAATAGGAATCATACATGTGGTACACGCAAATTAAAAAGATAAAAAGAAAAGATACGTCTCATAGAGAAGTGTCCTAGGCACAGGACTCTGTTCTTTATGTGAGTCACCAATCCACGTGTCATGTGCAGATTGGTGCACATGACAAAGGTGGACAATGGTGCGCTTGGAGCATAATGTACAACAGGCGCACTAGCCTGTCTTTTGGCACGCCTTTGCCAGCTTTTCTAGAAACGCGTTTTAAAGATTTTCTTTTATCTTTATTTTAACTCCAAAAATATGATTTTATGGGATAAAATCCGATTTTAACTATAAAAAATATCTTTGAAAATATCTATTTATTAAAATAAAATTAATTGGGATTTTCATAGGATTGGCTCAACATGCAACTAAGAGCAACTCCAGTGGTGCAAAAGAAGGACTTGCTAGCAATTTTGCAAAATACTTAGCTACTTGCTTAACCATTGGAGCACAAAATGGAGTTTTGCTTTGCTAAGCAAATTGGCTCTATAGAGCAAATTGGCTTAGCCAAAATATTGGATCCCACACAACAAATAGATTTTCCATAAGTGATAATTTATATATTAAAAAAAAAAAAGAAAAGGTGATTGTGGGACTTATCTAAGCAACAAAATGGTTTAGCTAAACCACTGAAGGGAAGTTGGCTAAAGATAGAATTAACTAAGGAAAATAATGTGGCATCTTTAGCCAAGTGTTATTTTAGCTAACCATTGAAGTTGCTCTAATTATCCTGAATAATTGATTGGGTTTTAAAATAAGAATTTAACTCTTTCCCGAAATAGTTTTTGGGATGAATTTTTAGACTGCTCTACCCTCGTGTCGGACCAATTAATACTGCAATATGTTTGAGGGGTTATTGTATACTCGCCAAATATAACCTACCCAAGATAGGGTAAGTATAAGGTCGAATCCACAAGGAAGTAGGGTTAATCAAGGGTCAATTAGCCAATTACAATGAGCTAAATCAATATTTGGGGTTTTACAAAGGTTTCACGATGATTCTAAAGTCAAAGTAAACTAAGAAATCAACAAGCAAGTGAGGGAGGTAAAATAAGGGTGAAAGAACTATGAGATTAGGGGATTCACCAACACCCAATCCAAGAATCCAATCATCAAAACCAAGGAGAAACAATTGAGGGACTACAAAGGGAAAAAATCACGCATATAGGATTTATAATTACTTTCTCAAGCTAATTAGAAGAGCTTAATTAGTCACTTATGACCTATTCTCATGACATTAGCAACTAATCTAGCCAAATCAAGCACAAAATGATTAATCGAGCTTCCCTAAACTAGAAAATGCCTATTTTCATGGAGATCCTAGTCTAGCAACCAAACTTAGTTTATTCCGAGCTTTATCTTTCGATCCTTCACAAGAAATTCCAAATATACAAGTTAAGTGGTGATCAAGCACCCAACAAACCAAATAAAGCAAGTTTGCACACCACGTGCGCCCAGCGCAATGGTTGCGTTGTGTCAGGCGTACCCATCTGCGCCTAACACGTGGCTCTGTGTGTCACACAGAGAGACGTGAGCCTAGCGCACTCCTCTGTGCGACACGCAACTGGTAATTCTATCTTTTTAAAAACGCGTGCCACATATCCCTAGCTGATTGATAATGTGCGTAAGGCGCACCAATCTGTGCTTAACACGTGTAATTGTGCGTCACACAGAGTCGTGCGTCTGGCGCACTCTCTGCGTGACGTGCGGTTTTTGTTTTCCTATCAATAGGCCTTGATTTCCCTAATCAAAGGAACAATTTTGCATATAATCTCCACACGCTTTAAAACTTCGAATACACTCGTGCTCTCAATTTACGAAATTTCATATACTTCCACATACTTTACAAACACGAACAAACACAACAAACACAATCAAACACACAAATATGTTCTTGCTTTAATTGATCTTCTGGCTTCAAGATTGCTCCTCTCGGAGGTCGTTACGCTCTCAGACCTAAGCCACGTAGGTATAATCCTGAGGGCCCTTGAATAATTCCTTCTATTTTATTCCTTGAAGTTTACTAACGTTTTCTTTCCATGATGTAGATAATTAATAAATTAACGTTATTATTGTATATTCTATTCCCTTTTCTCTTATATATATATATATATATATATATATATATATAATATATATATATATAATATATATATATATATATATATATATATATATATATATATATATATCCATGTTGTTGTGATTGTCCTATGCATGTTTTTCACCAGCACACATATTATTTTTTGCTAATCAAGACCTAAGAAATTGTTCTAATTAAATCAAATCATATGGACAACTTGCTAGGAACCTTGTAAATTGATTGCTTAATAACTTGTCACTAAAAAGGTAATCTTTTATGTTTTTCTTGAACAAACTTAAATTAATATTTTTATGGTGTGTGAAAATTATTATAAGGTTATTCTTGTGCATAAACATTGTTATGAATCGATATTTAGTAGAGGCCAACAATGGGCGCGACATAGTTCCTTCGTATCACCCTCGAACTCAATTTTTGTTCATTGACCATCTATGGAGTACATATGAGGAAATCTACATTTGATAAGTCCCTAAGATGTCCCTACAGTTTCCCAAATATCCAATTAGGTTTATGAATCTTCCTTTAAAGACTTGTTGGTGACTTCAAAAACGTATTTAATAAAACCTTAACAATGGGGTAGTCAAATACGTGTTCACACCGCGTAGGCGAACTGAAAACATGTCTACACACTGTTTTCATTGGATTCTTTCGATCTCAAGCAGATCATTCTCTCTTCACTGAAGAAACATATTCTACTTTCACTGCTATTCTAATCTATGTTGATAACTTGATCCTCACTAAAATAGCCTCAGGGAGATAACCAGAGTTAAAGATTTACTAAGCTTTCAGTTTCATATGAAAGACACGGGAAATCCTAGTTATTTTCTAGATTGGAGTTTTCAAAATCATCTAAAGGAATTTTCATCTCACAAACAAAATTTGCTCTTGACCTTCTGAAAGAATATAGTGTTGATAACAGAAGTCCTTGAAGCTTCCTTAATATGCTCAAGTAAAGCCTGAACTAAATTACGGTACCCTATCTCCAATCCTTACACTTATAGAAGGCTAGTTGGTCGATTGATCTAATCGACTAGACATATCTAGCTAGGTCTAATATCACTTTCTTATTTCAACTTCTTAGTCAATTATGCAGCAACCTACCTCTATGCATATGCAAGCAGCCTGGAGAGTTCTCATATATATATATTAAACAATCTCCTGGATAAGGATATCTTCTAGCCAGCTATACTACAACTAAGCTTACTACTTATTACGACTTTGACTGGACATCTTGTCCTTTTTCAAGGAGATTGACTATTGGATGTTGCATACTTTTAGGCTCATCACTCATATCTTGGAAGAGTAAGAAGCAAAGTGTGGTTGCCAAGTCCTGAGCAGCTAAATATATAGCCATGACTATTGGACATGATGTTTTAGTCTATTTTGTCTGTTTCATAGGATCATGTGTAATATATTCCTAGGGATTATAACCATTTCTTGATCCCAATACATAAGAGAAAAAGTGGGTCATTGTAGAACAACAAAACAAAAATATTCTATTAAAAATATAAGGTGGAGACGTCATGAGCTACCAACCTCCAACAACTTTATTTTGCTGATAAATAAACATCAGATTATCTCATCCTCCTGACTTCATTAAGATTTACAATACGAAATATAGTATTATGGGTTGTAGATCCCAACAACCATTCAAGTAAAACTTCACTAACAATCAACGAAACTTAATATCAATCGTAGAGTTGTATATCAATTAAAAAGTTACCGTTTGTACTAGTTGTCCCTTATTCATGCTCCAATTACTAATTACAGATTCTAGACGTTAGATAACTTATGATTTTAAAACAATAATATATTGGCAAATACTTTATCAATATCAGCTAAAGTATTTTCATGTATGAAAATATTTTATCATATCATTTTGTATGTAGTAGTGGTTATTATTCTAAATTTATCTTTTATATGTCTTTAATATCATAACACTCTCACTATTTATCCCATCCTCGTATCCCAAATTGTATTGGTCCGCAATCATCTTTGAACATTTTTCACTTTCTTATTTGTTTGTCCTCACCGTATAACATTATTTTTATCATTATGATAATGTACATCCTGTATGACATTTTTTTTTGGCAGCAATAAAGATATTCAAAATCAACCACAAATTACAACCTAGAGCCCTCCTTTCTTGCCTTAGTAGCAATAGAGTGAGCTTTAACTATTTTTAGTCCCATCTACTTTGCAAATCTTAATTTTAACTAAACACTTTATCTAGCGAAATGTTTTTTTTGTAGAGGTCAACACTTTAGTTTCCTCCCTGAGGCCGTCTACTAGAGTTTTGGAATCCGTCCATACTTCTAATTCTAGAACTTTCCTGGTTACCATTTCCTTTAGGCTACAAAGTAGCGCTAAGGCTTCTGCTTGGTGCGCTGAGCTCGCATGTATAATTTGCCCACCTTTATCCACTTCCTCATTCCTCTTTCTCAGTATCCAACCATACGCTGCTATTCCTGGGTCTTTATCTCTTGAACTTGATCCCTTCTGTTGAACCCTAGTTTTGATAATGACAAAGAAACAAAGGAACAAACTAAGTAGTGAACTAATGAGTTATTTAAGTGTATGGTGTTTAAGGTATCAATAAAAGGAACTGGGAGAATACGAAGTCAAGGAAGAAGTCAAGAAAGGATTTCAAAGGCTAAGTAAAGAAGTTTCTATGTTGATACTGGAGCAAGCATTGGATCAAGAAGAACAGAAGCTAGGCGTTTTATTTTCTAGTTCCAATGTAAAGGAACAAAGAAAGAATGGTAAGGAACTGTGGCAGTCTATTTGAGAATGAGAGTTTGTTCCTTTGTAAGGAACAAACTAAGTGGCACTAAACGAATATGTTAAAGAACTTAGTTAATAAAAGGAACTAGACTTAGGCGTGCAACATTATAACGGTTAAAAAGATATTTGAGTAAGTCATGCCTAAATTATAGGAAATTAGTTATATCTAATTTCAAATGATAAAATCAGTTTTATAAAGAAAATATGTTTAAGAAAAAGATTTTATTTTTCGGAAAATTAAGAAAATAAATATCCGGTTGTTAGAAAGATTTTGTTTAAAAGATATTATTTTCTTAAAGATTAAAAATTCAGTTTTAAAGATAAAAAAGAGTTTTTATAAAAACTGATTTTCGGATAAAGCTCAAGGAACTCCTATTACTTAGGAGTAATGGCTGAAAAATATCCACGTTCATTTTTAGTTCATGGGATCATGGGACATGATGTGAAAACGTGTTCCTTAGGGAAAGGAAGATCATGGGTTAATGGACTAAACATGTACTCGAGTTTTAATCCCACGTTCTTCATGATTAACACTATAAATATAGAAGTCTAGATAAGTTCCAAAGTGTATCTGACTAAGTAATTAAGTGAGTTTAACTAATTAAGTGTAGTGCCTTCATTCTCTCATAATAGCCATTTGTTCTTTGCCTTCTTACTCTAATTCCACTAAGCTTATTTCGATCAATTGTATTTTGGTTTTTGGGGTAAGGGAACTCTGAGTGAAGTTCTGTAAGAGAGAGGCTTTGAGTGAAGCTTGTATGTGTGAGAAAACTTCGAGTGAAGTTGAGAGGAACTGCTGTCAAGGGAACAGTGGCTCAGGAACTTGAGCTTAGGAACTCAAGGTGTGGCTCGAGTTAGAATTAGGTTGTAACAAAGTTGTTTGGCCTAATTAGTGAAAGTATTGAGTTTAAAATCCCTAGTGGTCGAGGTTGTTTCTTCTTGTTGGGCCCAAGAAGTTTTTCCTCGTAAAAATCCCTTGTGTTCCTCTAGCTTGTTTATTCGTTTAAGTTTTAATTTCCGCAAAAAGTTACGTTTATTTCTACACCTACAATTCACCCCCCTCTTGTAGTGTTCCTAGGGAAATAACACCTTCCAAGCTCCATCTATTAGAAGCGTGTAACAAACTTCTTGATCCGTCCAATTATAGCTCCATATGAGTGTGGTTTGCCTCGTTTGCACTTGAGTGTTCGTCTTTTTTTCTTCTTCCTTACTACTCATCTTTTGGCTTGACTCATTTCTTTTCTTCCATGTATTCAGAATATTAAAGACTTCTCTTGGGTCAAATTTCTTCCTTGGGTTAAAGATGGAGTTGTTCCTGCACAACCAAATACTCCACAGAATCCCCATAGACTCAAACACACGGTCATTTTCTGGAATATCATTCATCATGAAGTACCAAATCCAATTCGTGGACCATACTGCAATATGTTCATTGCACTTGTCCAAATTTATGAGCCCTAAACCTGAGGCGGCCCAAATTCTTCTTGTTATCTCACAATTTTTGAATAGGTGAGTATCCGACTCTTCTTCCTGCCCGCAGAACGTACAGGGAGCCTCACTTAGGATTTTCTTATTCCTAAGGTTTATTCTGGTGGCTAACGCACCATTAACTAGCTTCCAATAGAAAATTTTCCATTTTGGCCAGAGTTTTTTCGTCCAGAATTTCTTCCAGAATAATATGGTTTCTGAGAATTTCCAATTATTCCTCATTGTGACCCAGTACCCCGATTTTTGCGTGTAGTACCCGTATTTGGAGTGCAACCAGATATACTCGTCATCTCGATCAACGGAAGGGATATGGATTGATTTGATACTCTTAGCCTTTTGCTGTCCAAACCACCTGATGATCGCTTCATCATTCCAAGATGCATTGTTATTTATTAAGTCGCTTATCCATTATGGTTTGGGGGATTGAGATGGGTTCCCTTGTTCCTCAAATGAAATTTGATCACCTTCAACCGATTTAGTACCAAGTATCTTCGATTTCCTTCCATTCCCTACAAGGGTCCCCACTCCCGAAGCCAAGTGTTGTACACTCCTCATGATGCTTCTTCCTCCCCAAGAGCGTGAAACCGAGATTTTATCACTCAAGCTTTTCGAAAACCAATTCTCCGAGCACTTAGCTCTAAAAATTTGACTAGCGAACAGGTGGGGGTTATGATGCAAGCGCCATGCTCGCCTAAACAGTGTGGCTTTGTTTATTGCAAGAAGGTTTCTCATACCTAATCCTCCCTCGAGCTTGTGTTTTTCAAGGAGGCTACGCTTCTTCCAATAAATCGGTTTTTATCCTTACTTGATTTCCACCATAATTTTAGCAGAATTGAGGTGGAGCTAGCTAGCGCTTTCTTAGGAAACAAGTAAATAGCCATTATGTGAGAAGCAAAAGCTATAAGGATACTATTAATGAGAAGAAGTTTACTTGCTTGGTTCAAGGAGGAGTAACTCCACGAAGTGATGGTGTTTAAAATTTTTTGTGGTAGATCCTGGAAAGTCTGAAGGGAATTCCCCGTCACATCCATTGGGCATCCTAGATAAGTCCCTAGTTTCTCTTTACTCCCCACTTTTAACCCTTTGTTAAAAAATCTTCTGAATTTTTTTGGGGTGTTTTTACTGAAGACAGTATAAGATTTCTGGTTGTTTACCATTTCACCTGACATGGAGCAAAATGAGCTTAGGATTTTTTGGAGATTCCAAGCATTCTCTAAAGTGGCCTTTAAGAAGAAGAGGGCGTCATCTGCAAAGAGCAGGTGAGAGATCTCCGGAGCTCTCCTATGAACTTTAAGTCCCTTGATCAACCCCTGATTTTGCTGTTGTGAAATTTTCCTAGACAATACCTCCCTACACAAAATAAAGAGGTACGGGGATAGCGGATCCCCTTGTCTTAAGCTAGCTTTAGGAGTGAAAATCCTTGTGGATTCACTGTAACACCCCCGCCGACCCGAACCCTTTTTCCATTTCGGTAAAACTCGGGTTTTGGGGAAAACGAACCCACGAGGGTCTGACTCGACGGGGTGGTGCTACCGCCGCAATTATCTCCTTGGAAATAAATGCAAGGCTAAGTTACAACACACCATCTCACTTTCATTAATCATTACAACTTAAACAAATTGTTCATTAACATTACTAATTTATTAAAAGTTTCAGAGTTCCAGCGGAAGCTAATCAAATGCTAAGTGGATGACAACTCTAAATGATCTCCCTTTTGTTCCCCCGATCGATCACCCACCTGCACAAATATATTGAAAAGAGACAAGAGAGACAAGCTCCCAAAAATCAGATAAACTGAGTAACTCCAACTCCATCCCGTAAAATACTTAAGTTGAAAATACTTTGTAAAATAATAGATTAATAGCTTTGAAAGTCATAACATATATACACACATATATACACTGAATAATCATAACATTACTTCCATTAATCCGGTTATTCAAGGAGAGGAAAGAGAACGCCAGTAAGCCGGGGAAACCCCCTGTAACCACTTACTTCAACATAGTAGGCCGGGGAAACCCCCCCCTGTAACCACCTACTTGTAGGCCGGGGAAACCCCCTGTAACCACCTACGAAAAATCACATTGGCCATAACAGAGTCCCTAGTGTGCACACCCCTTCTACTTGGATCACAACAAGATAGAAGGAAGACAGTAACAGAATAATCAGCATAGTAACCAGAGAACCTGTAGGGGCCGCTGAACCACTCATACAGGGCAACCTGTTCATCATTTCCCTCCGATATTTCACTTTACGTGATTAACATCTTTTAATTCACGTCGTCACATAAATCACATATACATTTACGTCATCTTATTCAGTTTACGTCATCTTGTTCAACCAGTGTGAACATATTCAATCCATCATAATCTCAAGCCATTCATAGAGATTTCAATAACTCATTTCACAAGCACAACCGTCACTTGAGTTCATTTATCACTTCAGATTTATAATCATTTCGTTATCACAATTTCTTATCAATTCCAACTTCCACAAAGTTTCAATGATAATAATACTCATGATAATCATAATAATAATAATAACAATAATAATAATAATAGTAATAATAATAATAATGGTAATCATAATATTATTAAGTAACATTAACCGATTTTAATAACGTTATAATAACATCTATGTCATATTGTACATCGTCCATAGTCATATTCATAATCGAAAATCCATAGTCATATTCATAATCGAAAATCCATAGTCATTGTCCATTGTCATTCGTATTCATAACCCACATTAAATCGATAATCCATGATTATAGTCCATACTTATAAATTTTATAAGCACATAATAATCACGTAATCAATTCGTTTTACGCTAACGGGATCTATGTTTAGATGGACATTGAAGATTACCTCGTGACGCGTGCCCAAAAGTTAAGTTCACGAACAGGTTAGTGCTCTTGATAATCCTCGTCTACGAAGTCGGAGTCTACAATAAATATTAACGGGATCTAAGTTAGTTCCTAAATAACCCCTTTTTATATACGTGTATAAAATAAACGATTTAAATAATTCAAATAACTTAAAGGAAATTCATAATTAGTTTAAGAGAGTTTATAAATCAAAGTAAATCATTTATGAAATCCTTTTAGGTAATGAAAGATTACTTCAACTTTATTTTTATTAACTTTAAACAATTATTTTAAACATAGAAACTAACTTTATTTTACTTCTTATTCTAAATCAAAAAAATTAAAAGACATTATCAAATTATAAAAGATTAACTTGAACAAAAATATACTAACTTAATAAGATAAGCTAGTTTAGGAAATTTATGGTTTTAAAAATAGAAGTGAACAAACTAATTAAAACCAATTAAACTTAAGTAAGTAAAAGAGAAAACAAAAGAGGGGAAAGGAGATTTAAAATCTCAGTTCCTCAAAAAGAGGAACGAAGCAGAGAGGGCGAAAGAAGGGGGAAACAGGGAGGCGAAGGGATTTCTTTGGTGCTGGTTTTGGTCTTGGCCGGCGCACGGCCAACTCAGGCGACGGAAATGGTCAGGCATATCGGAGGTCAGGCGGTGGGTTTCACGGCTGGGCGCGGAGGTGTGACGCAGCAGCCGGCTGCGAAGAGTGGTTGGCGGTTTTGGTGGTGCGAATTGGTGGCCGGGTTTGACTGGTGGTTTCGGGTGGTGGTGAAGGCGGTCGTGCAGGTGGTGCGGTCAGGCGAAAAGAAGTAGGGGAGGCTGGGTTGAAGGTGGTGTTAATGGTGGTTCTCAAAATTTAAATTTTCACTTTCAAAATCAAAAATCAGAAATTCAAGGGAAATGAATTGAGTTGAAGCAAACCTTTGAAGTTGTTTGCCTGAGAATTTTGATGGGTTTGGCTCTCTATTTATAGGCAAGATTTTCTGGTTTGACAAGCTTGGTCAATCTCTCCATTAATGGAGGAAGTGAAGAGAGTATTGGAGAAACAATAAAATGTAAATTATTTTCTGTTATAGTTAGTTACATATTCTGTTATAGTTTGTTACAAGTTTGTTAGAAGCAAAATACAACTTGTAAATATCTAGAATCTGACTCTATATAAGGAGCAGATTACTTTGTAGAGAGGCAGATCAATCAATTCAATTGATTCTATTTTCATCTCACAGAAAGTGAGATTTCTCTTCTCTCAGAACAATATCTTGTTCTTATTATGGTATCAGAGCCAGCTCATCTTTTCTGAAATTCATCTTCTTAAATCAACAAGTTTCTTCTTGTTTTCTTCTATTCTTCAATCTTCTGTAATGGCAGAAACATCTCAAAATTCTACACAAAACTCTACACAAAATTCTGGTTCACAGAATAACGCAATCAATTACAATGATCCTTATTTCATTTCTAATGGCGATCATCCAAAACAACAATTAGGAACTCATCTATTCAATGGTGATAACTTTGTAAACTGGAGTAGAGGAGTTCGCTTAGCTTTAGGAGCTAAGAATAAGCTCAGTTTCATTGATGGAAGCTTAAGTAGACCTGCTGCTACTTCTGATGATTGCCAGAAATGGATTCGGAATGACTATCTAGTCACTTCTTGGATTCTTCATTCAATGGAATCCACATATTCAGAGAGCTTTATATTCACTAATTCTGCCAAGCAGTTATGGGAGGAAATTCATGAAAGGTATGGTCAGTCTAACGCTCCTCTTTTATATGATCTTCATAGAAGTTTAACTTCCATTGAACAAGGAAACATGTCTATAGCTGAGTATTATGCAAAATTGAAGAGAGTATGGGATGAATTACAAGTTCTTGACGAAATTCCTACTTGTAAATGTGGTGCTATGGATGCTTGTTCATGTGGATTACTCAAGAAAATGTTAGATGCTGATCAATTGAAGAAGTTAATTCAGTTTCTGGCTAGATTAAATCCTGAATATGATCAAGTTAAGATTAATATTCTTTCAATGGATCCATTACCTCCTGTTAATAGAGCTTATCATATACTTCAGCAAATTGAAAAACAAAAATCCATTGCAATTCCTCTTGTTCAGATTCCAGAAGTGAGTGCATTATACTCAAACAGACCAAATCAAAAATTTAATTCTGGTTATCAATCAAGTTTTCAGAGAAAAGATTTCAAGAAAGCAAAACTTGATAGGTTTTGTGATCACTGTAAAATGAGGAATCACACTATTGATCAGTGTTTTAAAATCCATGGATATCCAGAAAAATTTGCTCATCTTAAAGGCAAATCAGGCATTTATAATTCTGCCAATGTTGTTCAATCTCATGTTTCTGAGTCTGTTGGGAATACTCCTCTGGATATTGGTGATTCTGGTAATTCTAAGGAGCCACATAAGTCAGTTGATTCTCAAGACATGATTTCTGCTATTTACAAAGGTGTAATGCAAATGATGCAGCAGAATAATTCAGGAGAATTTGCTTGTTCTGCATTCACTTCTGTAGGTATGATTAGTGTGTCCAATGCTCATCATTCTTCTACTCATATGGATAATATATCCTGGATTATTGACACTGGTGCCAGTGATCATATGTCTGGAAATAAATCTCTATTTTCATCATTAACTACTCTTTCCAAAGTCATTCATGTAGGATTACCTGATGGAACTGTTAAACAAGTCACTCAAATTGGCAACATTCATTTAACTCCTGATATTTTACTTAAACAAGTTCTTTATCTTCCTACATTTCATCATAACTTGTTATCAGTTGGTAAATTCTAGATCATCACAATCTTGTTGCTCATTTTTATCCTTCTTATTGTGCTTTTCAGGACCTCTCAACTAATCACATAAAGGTTACTGGCAAACGTTTTTCTGGCTTGTATAAATTTCATAATACATCATCTTGTTTTGATGTTTCTCCTGTTTTAGCATCTCATATTCCTAAGTCTAGTGATGTTGCTATTTCTAATCAGACTACATGTCTTGTAAATACTTCTAGCATCAATAAAATTTCATTGTCTTTGTTACATGCTAGACTTGGTCATCCTTCTATTGGTAAAATCAAACATCTCACAGTTCCATATGATGGTAATGAACATGATTTTTCTTGTGAGCCTTGTGTTTTTGCCAAGCATCATAAGCTACCTTATTCTATATCTCATTCTTTGGCTAATCATCCTTTTGATCTTGTTCACATGGATCTCTGGGGACCTTACAAAACTCCTACTCTAACTGGTGCACAATACTTCCTCACCATTCTTGATGACCACACAAGGACAACATGGACACATCTAATTCATTCTAAGCAACAAGTTCCTGTTATTATTCTTGCTTTTCTCAGCTATGTGAAGAATCATTTTGCTATTGATGTTAAACATATCAGAAGTGACAATGGCAGTGAGATTGTTCAAGAGTATTGTGCCACTCTTTTTGCAGAAAGAGGAATTATTCATCAAAGGTCTATTCCTGGCAACCCTCAGCAAAATGGGAGGGTTGAAAGGAAACATAGACATCTTCTTGAAACTGCCAGAGCTCTTAGATTCCAAGCTCATTTGCCTTTGAAGTTTTGGGGTGATTGTCTTCTTTCAGCAACTTTCTTGATTAATATGCTCCCTAGTTCAGTCTTAAAATGGAAGACACTATTGAGTTACTTCTTGGCAAGTCTCCTGACTATAGTGCTCTCAGAGTAATAGGATGCTTATGTTATCCTTTTATCAAAACTGGTGATAAGTTTGCTCCTAAGTCCAAGAGATGTATTCTTCTTGGCTATCCATATGCTCAAAAGGGCTACAAGCTCTATGATCTTGATAATCACAAGATAATTCTTAGCAGAGATGTTATTTTTCATGAAACTATTTTTCCCTTTTCTAACTGTTCTTCTTCTCCTTCTTTGGTTCCTTCTACTCACATTGAAAATTCTACTGTTTCTTATATTCCTCCTTTTAATCTTGCATCTCCTGATATTTCTCTACCTAATATTTCTTCTTCTATTACTGAGCATGTCTCTTCTCCTGTTACTTCTTCTCACATTGAACATTCTGCTCCTACTCAACCTCCTATAACTTCTTCTTCTCCTCCTATATCTCTCAGAAAATCTGCTAGAGTTCCACATCTTCCTTCCAAATTTCAAGATTTTGTTCTACCTACAACAGTTCCACATTCTGCTAGTCTCTCTAAAGTTCTTGCAGTTCATGAACCTAGCTCTTATTCTCAGGCTAAAGATAATCCTAGTTGGGTTGAGGCAATGAACAAGGAGCTTGCTGCTTTAGAACAGAATCATACTTGGGATTTGACTACTTTACCTCCTGGTAAAAAGGCTATTGGGTGCAAATGGGTTTATAAGATTAAATTCAGGCCTGATGGTAGTATTGAAAGGCACAAGGCCAGATTGGTTGCAAGGGGTGATAAACAGATCAAAGGTAAAGATTTTAAACACACCTTTAGTCCTGTTGTAAAATTCACCACTGTGAGAGTTATTATTGCCTTAGCTGCTGCTAACAATTGGCATTTACATCAATTAGATGTAAATAATGCCTTTTTACATGGTTTCATTGATGAAGAGTTATACATGACTCCACCACCTGGCTATTTCACTCAGCCTAATCAAGTATGTAAACTGAAGAGATCCTTATATGGGCTTCGTCAAGCTTCTAGGCAATGGAACCTAGAACTGAGCAAGTTTTTAGTCAATTTTGGTTTCACTCAATCAAAAAATGACTATTCTATGTTTACCAAGCAAGAAGGACAGCACTTCACCATTATAGTAGCCTATGTTGATGACCTTTTGTTAACTGGATCTCATCTTCCTACTATTCAGCTTATTAAGCAGGCTTTGGATAGTGCTTTCACTATCAAAGATCTAGGTGCATTAACCTATTTCTTAGGGATTGAAGTTTCTAGATCCTCTGCTGGAATTCTTCTTAATCAAAGGAAGTATATTGTGGATATGTTGAAGGATACTAAGATGGAATTCTGTAAAATTGCTGCTTTTCCTTTTCCTAAAGCTCTTAAGCTTAATGCTCATGATGGTGATAGATTAGAAGATCCAGAGGTTTACAGAAGGCTTGTTGGGAAGTTTCTCTATCTGAATATGACAAGACCAGACATTTCTTATGTAGTTCAGCAGCTTAGCCAATTCTTAAGTGAGCCAAGGACACCTCATTTACATGTTGCCATGTATGTTATCAGATACTTGAAAGGCACTCTTGATCATGGTTTGTTTTATGCTCACAATCATGATCTACAGCTTCAAGCCTACAGTGATGCAGATTGGGGAAATTGTCCTGCTTCTGGGAGATCTCTCACAGGCTATTGTGTGTTTCTTGGGAATTCATTGATATCTTGGAAAACTAAAAAGCAGAAAGTTGTCTCTAAAAGTTCAGCAGAAGCTGAGTATAGGAGTATGAGTCATACTACTAGTGAGGTAGTTTGGCTTGAAGGGCTTTTACAAGATTTACAGGTGCTTGTTCATCAACCTATCACTCTCTTTTGTGATAATACCTCAGCTCAACATATTGCTGAGAATCCTGTGCTACATGAAAGGACAAAGCACATCAAGCTTGATGTTCATTATGTTAGAGAAAACGTTCAATCTGGTTTTCTTAAACTCCAGCATGTTTCTTCTGGCTTATAGTTGGCTGACATTATGACTAATTTAGGAGCTGATCAACATCATTTCCTATCTCTCAAGCTGGGTTTGGTTCCTTCTTCATCCTCTCAATTCCAGCTTGCAGGGGGGGTATTGGAGAAACAATAAAATGTAAATTATTTTCTGTTATAGTTAGTTACATATTCTGTTATAGTTTGTTACAAGTTTGTTAGAAGCAAAATACAACTTGTAAATATCTAGAATCTGACTCTATATAAGGAGCAGATTACTTTGTAGAGAGGCAGATCAATCAATTCAATTGATTCTATTTTCATCTCACAGAAAGTGAGATTTCTCTTCTCTCAGAACAATATCTTGTTCTGATTAGAGAGAGAGTTGGGTCTTTGCAAATATTTACTCAATATCTGATTTTGTGGACTGAATTAATTTTTCTTACTGACAAGGGTTGAATGTTGACAAAAATCTGCTCCTTTTGAGCTGTTGCAAATCAGGCGAAAGAAGAAGAAAGGGAGGAGGGAAGAAGATGATGCACGTTCATCTTCTTTCTTTTTCTTTTCCTTTTTTTTTCTTTGTTTTTATTTTAGTTTTTCTTTTTGGTAAAAGACACATGGACTTGGACTAATGTTTGGGCTTGGATTACTAATGGATGGACAACATGGACAAAAGTATCCATAAATCAATTTAAGAAATTTAATAAATTAGAAATAATAAAATGATTTAATTGAAACTTGTTAAATAAATCAAAACTAAATGAAATCATTATTTTAATAAACATAGTTATTAAATAAAATCGCATTATCATAAAATAATTTCAAGTGGAAATAATATGAAACTTTAATAAATAATAAAATAATCGTTTGAAAATTCGGGGTATTACATTCACCATTCACAAGTACTGAGTATGTAACCGAGGATATGCACTCTATAATGATGTTGGTCCATTTTGCGGGAAACCCAACTGCATTGAGCACATCTCTTACGAATTCCCACCGGACCCTATCATATGCCTTGTTTAGATCAAGATTAAGAATCATGCTGTATTTGGCATCCTTCTTTGATTTTTTCACCTTAAATAGCATTTCATGAGCTATAATACAGTTGTCATTTATCGATCTTGCTAGGACAAAAGCATTTTGGAATTGTCCTATAAGAGAGTTCATAAGAGGCTGGAGTCTTCTAACAAGACATTTAGAGAGAATTTTGTATTCTCTGATCTGCTCACTTTTGGAATTAAGGCAATGAATGTCTTATTGGTCTCTCTAAGCATATTCCCTCCATCTAGGAAGTTTTTTGTGGCTTGGCAAACATCCTTTCCAATTATGTCCCATTTCTTTTGATAAAAGATGGGTGGAAATCCATCCGGTCCTGTAGACTTCAGAGGACTCATACTAAAAAGCGCAAGCTTGATCTCTTCTAAAGAGAAGGGCTCTTCAAGTTGAGATATTTGATCATTTGACAGGCGGGGCATCTCCACTAACCACTCACTACTAGTTGTCCTTTCCACTAAAGGTTCACCCGGATTGAAGAGTTGTTCAAAAAAAGATGCGAATTCTTCTTTAATCTTGTTCCCATCCGCCGTCCAGTTTCCCACCACATTAACTACTACCTGTACATCGTACAGGTTCAAAAACTAGTTCGTATTATATTGTACACATCAGAGTAAGTTCCAAATCTAGTTTTGTACACATCATATTCTATGTTACATGTGATTCTTAGTAGCTTTCACATCTACAGTCCAAGAGGACTTGGTTAACGATTTGAGATGTTTTTAGACTTCAGGATTTTGAAAACGACAATAAGAACATCATGAACATTCATTACGTAGTAAAGAGTTGGTTGTGGCTGGATTTGGACAGTGGTGGAAGCCTTGGTTGAGCCGACAATGGTGGCGCCAGGTCTGAGTTCGATTGCGATGTGCCAATTAGATGGTCATTTAAAGGTTTATATTCGGATTAAAGGTTTCTACAGATTTTATATTCGGATTAAATAGAATGTTCCCATTCATCCGAGCTATTGAATTTGCAATTATGTTCTCAATTCGTAATCTACCTAACCAATTTAGGGTGCGTTTCTGTTCACCATAAAAAATTAAGTTTAAGGTTCAATCAGTTCAATTCACATAAGTTAAAATCAGTTCCTATCATGTTAATGAGTTTCAATCAGGTCCAATAAGGTCCAATAAATGTCAATCAAGTGCAATAAGTTTGAATCGGGTTCAATCAAGTATAATAAGTTCTAATAAGTTTCAAATAGCCAATGATCAATAAGTCAAAATTAAAATTTTAATTTGAGTACCACTATGATTATTTTATAAGTATTATATTTGTAATATTGTCTATCATTTTATTATTCATATTACTATTAGCTGATTTTTTTATGAATAAATTTTTTAATTAAAATACCATTATGATTATATAGTATTATATTTGCATTATTATCTAATATTTTATCATTCAAATTACTAATAGTTGATTATATTAGTATTAAAAAATATTATGATCATGGTCAAATAAGGTTAACAATAATACTCATCATAATTATAATATTTTGCAATTCATCTTTAAATAACTAGAGATAACATGTTTTTGTTACTAATAACAATGAAATATCTAAATGTTATTAATTGACCTACCAGTTATTTATGAAATCAAAGCAAGACTATTAGATATATCAGTGGTGAAAGTTGTGTACAGGCAAGCATACAAAGTATTTTTTTTTGTAAAAATTTTAATCACAAGATATACCTCCATTTTTTTTAGATGTAACATATTGACTTTGGACATTATTCATCCAATACACTTTGACTATTAATTGTTATTGATACATATGAAAAAATACAATCATGTGAGGTTTAATTCGTCACGATATACACTTTCCAAATATATATTTTTTATAATTTTTACTTTTATAAAATTAGAGATATTCACGGTCGAAGTCATGCCTCTACACATGTGAAAAGTCCAATGTTACATCTAAAAAAACAGAGAGAGCAATTAATAATTAACATTTTTTTAAAGGATAATATTTATTAATTATTATATCGTAATAAATTTTGAAGGATAATAAATATGTTATGGGGGTAATATTTACGTCATTACTCATCAATTTTTTGTCAAATAAGTTTCACAATAAGGTTTAATAAGTTTCAACTAGGTCCATTAAGTCTAATTAGTTCCAATCAGGTAATAACTTTCAATCATGTCCAACAAGTTAAATCAAGTCCAATCAATTCAATAAGTTCTATTCAATTTAATTCAAATAAACTCAATTCAAGATTATTCAAGTGAAAAAAACACACCCTTCATAAAATTAATGAAAATTGTCGTTTTAGGCATAGCTCTTTATATCATGTTTACAGCACTGGTCTTGGACAAATAGAACCTCGATTCGGAACTATCAAAAAGCAAGAGTTTACTGGCAATATGAAAAGAAAATAACAGGCAGGGGTCAAAACACGATGCTGCAGTACCAAAAAGCACAATGAAACCGACCAAAGATCCTGCTGCATGGTTGATTATAAATAAGTATCCCGGTATATCATCATGTTGATGTTTGACATAACTGATTTAACCCAGTTTGGATACATGATTATCAGATTAGAATTTAGGATCCCTATTATCTTATCGGTAAGCCTCGCAGCAACCAATAATACATTACCCCCTCCACCTCGGGGGAAAAAATGTCTACTTTTCTCTTATGTACATGTGAATATGTGATTATTCTCTCATTCTATAATTAACCTACAAGATGATATTACAAAAAACAAAAAGCCTAGGTATGATAAGCTATACACTCTCATCAAGTCTGCAGAATCAATTGTTCTTACAATTTCTTAAATAGCTAGAAGACAACCTGCCTTGTGACTGGAAAAAATCAAAAGGTGTCCCTGGCCCAAATGACTTTCTAGTGGAATTTGGTGAGTCTGACAACAGAGGTTCAAACACTGGACTCCTGCTCTTCGCGTGACTTATAGACAAGGGTGCAACTTCTTTCTCAATCGACCTAGTTTGTGGTTCTATATTACCTAAAGATAAGATGGGCCCACCCAACCGCTCAGCCTGCTGCAGTAGGTTGATTTTACTCGGTCTGTATGTGAAGCGGAAGTACTTTAAAGCTACTATGGGACCCATGCCCGCGACAACAATAAGCTGAAACAAATATGCAGAGTTTGGGTCAGCGAAAAATAGGCAGCAGTCAAGGAAAGGTGACCATACAGAGATTGTTTTATGGGTAAGCATGGGGCTGAGACTTACAAACATAGTAATCCAGTAAGACGGTTGCTTACACAACCGAAACATAATTGTGTACATTCCTGATGATGGGATAGCACTGACAATAAGATTTATAATGTAGAAGCCAAGCAGATTCCCCCATATCGCAAGGTGTTGTAGAACTGTAAACGAACTGAAATCAAACAAAAACATGAATGTAAGTCGAATAAAATTAAACGTGTGGGGATAAAGCACGATAAAACAAAACACTTAACACTCCCCTCCCATGAGAGAAGGGTGTCCTAACTTTCCTCATATACCCGGAAAAAAAAAAAAAAAAAGAGCACTCCAAACACATCCTAAAACCAATAGGGAATTTGAAGAAATTTCAAGTTTGAACCTTCAAACACTATTGCAATTCAATGAATTCTTATGAGCATATGTGTGGCCAACACATTCTTTATCTTTTAGGTACCTAGGGAAGAGGGGCCTTACTAGAAAATATTCACAGTTGTCCCTGTCTTCTAATTGAGATTCTTCACTATTGTAGTAATATTCACTTGCTTATCTATCATTCAGAGACCAATATTACTTTAGGGCTTACTTTGTTTCCAGTGCCACAACAAAAGCTTGCAGCCATATGCATCCAGAGAGTGCCACCATAGCTACCTGCTCTGTTTCACTTTTTTCCCCAGCATATGCATGGATGCTGATGATAAATACGACAATGGCCTGCAAGATGCGTCAAAGAAAAGGAAGATATAAGCAATTGCGAGGAGCTTTAACTTCATACTTCCCTTGAAGAATCATTGTTACCCCAGAAGTATAATTCTGGCCATCCTAGTCTCTGCCAGAAGAATTATGTCTCACACTTCTTCCCATATTAGTGACAATTCTCAACATAAAAGAGGCCTATATATGTGAATAGACACAGGAGAATAAGAGTTAAAACACGTACATGAAATAGAGACCGTCCGAACCACCCAGCAAATGTACTTGGGTTCAGAACCCTGTTACAAAAGGAGTATCTGTTAGAGAAAAATCCATTCATCATAGTTGCAGACACACTTAACTCCTTTAAGATTATCTAATGCTTAAAACAGCAGTTTTTAGATGATCAACTTTATAGCTAAGCTTGAAGCTACAAGCCAAGGTTCTGTATCAGAGTCATTCCACTTATTTTTATGTATTCCATGATTATCTTTAGCTACTTATAAGGAATCATTAGTTGATTTTAGTGAAAAGGTCTTGGCTCTAAGTTAAAAAAATTAGAGAGGATTTTTTTTGTGACTGGCTCCTAGCAGATTTCATGAAATTAATGTAGAATAATTTGATATCGAGCTTACTGCCTACTCCAATGAAATACAACTGCTAGGGAATTCATAAGCTTTTCATCCATACGGCTTATTAAACTTTCACCCATTGTTGTGTCGAAATTCACTAGGCATTGATTCTACTCTTCTTTAATCAACCAGTGCTGGAAGGATCAAACTAAACATTCCTCCAATAAGGGAGGAGACCACTAAGTAAATTACAAAATTTTGAATGGCCATACAGTTCATGATCCCACAGAAGACCACACACCTGCCAGCTTGACAATAATACAAGATCTGAGGATGCTGCATCACCGTCCTTTCACTTAAATCTTTGTCAAGGACACTAACAAGAACAGGGAGACTTGTGTAGAAGACATTATAAGCCATCAAACTGACAGAATTGAATAGACTAGTGCCAGAGATGCCTGAAATAAAAGAGAAACTGAATGTTCTTGAAGAGTTAGGTATCTGGTATTGCAGCATACAAAGTAAAGCGACAAAAATCATAAACTTCCAACCAGATGCAGTTAATGGACATACAATATTTGTATGAAGCAGATAATCAGTGACTTGTAAAAGGAGTACTGGGACAGAAATGCTGTGCGATTGTACGAATAACGCCCATGCACAAGTATCAATCTTTTCAAAAATCGAAATTCTGCAATTAAAAATATTTGATGTAAGAAATCTTCAATATGACATCTGTCACAAGATCAATTAGATAACTATTTGCAATAATAAATATTTACAAAACATTAATGATACAAATGGAAAAGATAAATTTCTTGGGATAATTTGTGAAATTACTCTCTCCATCCCTAAAAGATTGCCCATTTCCTTTTAAGAGTGTCCCCATAAGATTGCTCCATTTCCTATCTAGGAGACACATGGTCTGATGGTCCCCACAATTCAGATCAACTGATCTGGTACAATCTCAAAATGGTTGACCGATGAGCATGTTGATCAACAATGATTACATTAGCATGCTAGAAATATACATGAGGAGTTGAAGTTACACTTTTTACCTAGTAAAGTAAGCAACTGATCTCATACAATCTCAAATTGCTTGAACGGATGAGCATCTTAATCAACAATGACTACATTAGCAGTTTAGCAATATACGATCATGAGGGGATGAAATTACACTTTTTAGCTGGTACAGACACTTAACCCGGACATACATAGAGCTAACTACCAACATAAAAATTGTCCCACATGGATGGAGTAGGGAAAATGTTTTTATATGAGTCTAGTCTAGTGGGGCACTCCACCCATTGTCAATTGGATCTAAGATGGCACACAACCTGTATGTGATCAGAGATCAGATAGCCGACGCGTTGTTGTGCGTGGCCCACTAAATAGTTTCTCATATGAGTCTACTCTTGTGAGGTACTCCACCCATTGTCGATTAGATCTAAGATGAAACCCTATCTCAACCTGTATGTGATCAGAGTTCAGACTATAAGCCTACGCAGGGTCGTGCCTAGGCCCACTGAATAATTGATTTGGTATCAAAGCATCAAGATTACGAGAGACCTTTCAAGCCTCTAAACCTTCTAAGGTGACCAAGTACCACATGCCCATAGAAAAATCAAAACCATGTTCCTTAGAAGCCAAAGCCATACATGATATAAAACATTTTTCTTCCCATACTGGCCATGTGGCCATAAGTTAAATGGGAGCAGAAATAAAAGTCCCGCCTTATCAAGTTTCACCAGCACTAAAGTCAATCTATTTAGCAAAGAACATGTGGCAGCATTATATAGTCCTGTCAAATTTTGCTGCTTGCAATTCTAATGGATCCAGGATCCTTACATCAAACCTCCCCTATCCTGTGTTGAGTGAGACTGAGATCCTCTCTAGAGGCATCACGCTGAAGTTGTATTTAATGTTTGTGATTGGTATTCAACATAAAGACGGCAGTCCAAACACAAGCATTGATCTCTTAGGAGCCATTGACTTCCTAACAGAAATTGGGATACAAAGATTTCAGGCTCCTATGTAAAAAGTCAGAGACATCACTGAGAAAGAAGATATCAAAACAGGCTATCTCCAGTATTTACCATTTAGGATTATCTATAATATGACAAGCCTCAAACACACCAGAGATCTATGAGCTTCTCTTGATCGTTGTCAACAGACTTCTCCTAGATGGAACATCAGAGATATCTAACACCTTTAGTAAGTCCTTAAACAGAGTATAGTATAATGTTGAAAGGGAAATGAAATGAGAAAAGATATCTATTAAGAGGCAATTTTTCTATGGGATGGAAGGACAATTTTCGAAAAATAGACAATAACAAGCAAAAGGAAAACAACTTCAAACAGTCAAAGCAGGATGGTTTTAGTATTTACCATTTAGGATTATCTATAATATCACTGAGAAAGAAGATATCAAAACAGGCTATCTCCTAGATTTTCTATCCTGTAAAATGTTCAAATTAATGTGGGATGGAAGGACAATTTTCGAAAAATAGACAATAACAAGCAAAATCATGGGCATGACCTAAATTGATGCAAAGTAAGTGATTTGGGTTATATGGACCATTGATTAGGTTATTCTATCATTGTTTGGAAATTTAGTGTAAGATACTTCCTCCATTCTTTTTCTATTGCAACAATGAGATTGGGCATATTTTTAAGGAAGTGAAAAAACCAGATAGTTTAGCATAATGGTATCCCTTTAATTAACTAGAGTAGGGAAAGAAATAAATCATTAATAAAGTAAAAATAACTTCATGAGGTAAAGTGAGTAATTAATGATGGTTTTAGTAAGATACGATAAGGGCAATATTGTCAACTAAAGTTGCTTTTTTTACCAAAATAAGAATTGCTGCCATACATGTAAAACTAACCAAAGTGGTAATTGTTGCAATAAAAAAAGAGCAAAAAAATTAGAAAACAAGGCTTCTTTGATTGGAATTTTGTATAATGTTAGTTTATGATGCTAAGTCACGTCTACCAAATTTCATAAGTTTTGGAGATCGTAAAGACCCTCTAAGAAAATCGTATTAGCTTAAGTGATATGGTCCAATCAAATTATATTTATATAAAGCTGATATATTCATCTAGGGATCAACACTTGGCATCTATTTCGAATGCATTCAGACTCCCTTCTAGAGCTGATCTGATTCTTTTTCAAGGTCTTCCCAATCTCTAAAACTTATAACAACTAATCGACATGATCTTAAGTATTACCAGTGAACATTCTAGAAAATTCCATCAAAAGATACTGTTTGCTATTTTTAATTATGTCACCTTTCCATACTATTTATATCGTCTTTGTGACTTAAACCCATGCAATGATCAGATGCTTATAAATTTTTGTATATTCCGAATAAGTTACTTTTCATCAATTTAGATCATACCCATGAGTTTCATGTTTGTTTTGTAATTTCTGTGAATCAAAGCTAATTCAAGCCTATACTAATATATTCATCCTGAGATGTTCGAACTATACACCTAAGATGTAAATTGCAATCCACACAACCACATTTAGTACATTATTTTCTGATATTAAATTCTCAAAGGCTTCTCATTTGGATAAATAACACATTTTCAGAAGGAAAAAAAAATTCATTTCGTGAATAACCTACTTTTTGTCCCATATTGATTGCAATAGTTTAAATTATAACCTTGCAATTACATAATTGACCAATAATATCTTTAATGATCTATAAGTCGAAGTTACTTCTGAGTTTATCGTTTTTTGTCCCCGTATTTATCTCGGACCTTGGTGCTACTTAAGCCATGTCGTTCCCTAAGCATCATAGAATGACTTGCAGCTCACACACAACGAATCTTCTCCCTAGGTTGTCACTACTACAGGAATTCTATATCTTTGGTGTGAATGTGTGATACCATAGTTGGACTTACTAGTTTACCATGAAGCTGCGTTATATGAGTTATCAACCATTTTTCAAGAAAAAGCAAAATGAAAAATATAACTACAGCAATTACATTTAAACTTCAAAGGTAATGTAAAGGTGAGCAATTGAAACTCCCACTCCAAATTATTGAACAATTACCCCAAATCAAAAGGATAAACTGATGGGAATAAGTCGATCTTTGGGCCATCTTTGAGAAAAATGTTATTCTTTTGATTATTCCTAAATAATTCTAACTTTTATATCCATCTATATTAGACAATTTAAACGACCACTGACCGGTTCCATAAGTAGAAATCTAAATTTCTTTTTGTAATTTTTTTTTATTTTTGTATTTTATTAACTAGAGTTCTTGTATTTTTGTATTTGGAATGTTTTTTGTTTTTTCCCTTTCCTTTTCTCCCCCCACCCAGACCACCACCACCCAGTCCTCCCCCACTCACCGGAACCACCCCCTCTCCTTCCCCACCCAAAAACCAACCCCCTCCCCCAGCCCCGAAAAATATTCCCCTCAATGAAAACCCAGCCCCACCCTGCCGAAAAACCACTCAAAACAAAAAAAAAAAGAAAAAAAAAGTAGGGAGGGAAGGAGCGCGGCGGTGAAGGAGAGAAGAGAAGGTGGAGGGGATGGTGGTGTGGATGGGGAAAGAGGGAAAAAATATTATTTTCTTTTTCAATAAAACAAAAAATTAGAAAATTAGCCAATGAAAGAGTGGCACGTGTCTCTTGAACCTATTTAATAGGTTATATTATAACACGTCATGACTTGTTAAAATAGATAGGAATGAAAGACTTGTTTATCAAAGAAATCCCTAAGGATGACTTACCCATCGATCTTCCCAATAAAAAATGCTAAGATGAAGAATTGAACAATTATTCTAATTTGGAAACCATAACCTGGAAATTAACCTAAAATTGTAAATCCTAACTCAAGACTTAGTCAACAATTACTTATAAATTAACGATAAACACGTGTTACGCTGACAGATTGGGTAATTCAAACCCTCTGGGTTCTGATCTGTTGCTTGAATAAATAGTGGTGAATTTTAGCAAAAATTTCTATAATAACATGAGCCTAATAGACCAAATTAGCTAAAGGAATATGTCAATTAGTAGTGCCATTAAAGAAACTTAATAGGAAATCCATCTGCTCCTATTTTTCTTCCTATTCAGAATCTTTTTGAGAGAGAAAAAAAAGTCATAGGAAGAACAAATAGGAACAAAGGAATAATTTCTTTAGCCACAGAAAAAAAAAAAAAAAAAGAATTCTCAGGTTGTTTTCAAAATGTGACAGCTAATGGGTAGTTGTTCACAAAATTTCCTACAAATGTTTAGAAAGTTTAATTTCATAAATTCATACTCATATACTAACTCTGTATTTTTTTTAGTCGCACCATTTACTTTTTCACATTTGCCGAGATGCTTCTTTGGTAGTCAATATCTCTTATTGGGTGTAAGTAAAAATTATAAAAATTGATATTTACAATCCTCACTTTAGTTTTAAAAGGCGCGAAGCTAACCGAGGCACAAGGCACGAAGCAAAGGGAGGCGCAAGGCTAAGGCGCATGCATCCCATAGACGAGGCGCACCTTTGGTGCTAAAAACCTTCAAAGCAATTATGAAACATATTTATACTCATTACAACATAATAATTACATTAAAGATGCATAAAAGAACTTTTAATCATAGATTACTTAACTTTTTAAAAGATCCGGTGGCTGATGGCCGACACAGTCCCCATGGCTATTAGAAAATTTCTTTTTTGGGGGAGATGACCCATTACTATTAGAGTCTATTTTAATATAGACAGAGAAGACTTTATAAATGAGGGGGATTAAAAAGCTCAAAAAGAAGGAAAAAAGAAAAGAAGATATTTACTTCCAACCTTTCATGTGAGAAGATGAGGCTTTATTGCCAGTGGGAACCACAGGAAAAAAAAAAGAAAAAAAGAGAAGAGAAACGTGATAAAATAAGGGCTGCATCCATCCAGATTGAAGAGGCAGACACAAGGGAAACATGGTAGATCACGATACCAGAATCTTTACTGGCGATGGCTACAGGAGGCTTGAAGCGCCAGTAATCATGCAGAGAGTCCAGCACTCTCTGTCATGAGTGCCAACTCCAATTGCTAAGTTTAACCAGATTTTGGGACTTAGGGTTTCACCAAATTGGGGCTTTTTTATTTACGATTCAAATTGAAGTGATTTTATGCAATTAAATGAGATCTTGGTCGAATTGATAACTTAAAGCCTGGTTAAGTTTTGATTTACA
The DNA here is from genome assembly GCF_026745355.1 of Beta vulgaris subsp. vulgaris. Lineage (NCBI taxonomy): Eukaryota > Viridiplantae > Streptophyta > Magnoliopsida > Caryophyllales > Amaranthaceae > Beta > Beta vulgaris. The sequence goes on from NC_079203.1 coordinate 27,340,939, forward strand.
GGAACTTTAATTCTTTTCTAGATCTGAACTCAAATCTCTTCATCTATCTCGCGTCTCCACAGTAAGCCGCCAAGGCGCCTCGCCAGAGGCGGCTGGAAGCGCAACGCTTCCTTGCGCATGTCGTAGATCGCCTCGGCTAGGTCTTTGGATGCGATTTTGCTTGCGCCTGGACTTTCCCGGCACCTAGGCCCGCCATGGGAGCGCTTTTTAAAACTAAGATCTTCGCATTGAGACGAATCTAACAAGACCCCACTTGACTATGTTTTTTCTTATATAAAGGTGCAAGATAAATTAAAAAGTTGGTTGATGAATAATGCCAAAAGGCAAATGGTGCAATTAAAAAAATAAGGAGGTAGTATATAATCACACAACGTAACAACCACATACACATATGCATATCACACTTAAAATCGAATGATTTTTAATTGTTTTATCATTAAAGATGTACAATTGTACACCATTAAGCGGTTCGACACAGGCAGGTGCTTCTCCTTGTATCAGTAACCAACTATCATTCACGGAACTAGCTTATCATGAACGTTGTAATAAATCACCCCCCACTATCTTGGAGCATTGCAAGTGCCTTGTATATATTTTTGCAGACATAAGGAGCATACGAGGCTGCAATAGTCATCTTTCTAGCTATATATACGGTGCTTTGATTGGAGTAAATGATCTACGGAGGTCAGGTTTTGAGTTGGGATTAACAGTGCAAACAGGTTGTCAATTAAGGTTAATAAAAAAAAGTTAACCTGGCACAGGACCAAGAAAGCAAAGAAAGGACTTAATTGAAAGCTGAATCACAATCCTGCTAAAGCAGAAAGAGTAACAAACAGAACTTTGAGAATACATACTCCCAATGCTGTAATCAGCTGCCCTTGCTGCCTGTAATCCTTCCCTGCCACTAATTCCAACACCAATATCAGCTTGCTGTATCATCATGACATCATTGCCACCATCACCAATAGCCAATGTTCTATAGTCACACGATTTTAACAGCTGTACCAGCTGCATGTCCAGGGGAGAAAAAGAAAGTCAGGATTAATTCAAGAAAACTCATACCTACAAGTACAAGTTACAAGATAACATATTCTTTTATAATTCCCCCCGTTTCAAAATTAACGACACAGTTTGACTTTTTCACTATTCACACAGTCTCCTTTAACCGTGTTTTGTGATTTTTACATAAGGAAAAATATATGTGGGATCTTGTTAGGTTCGTCTCGATACAGACTTTCAGAATATCAACTTTTTATAATTTTTACATATAGAGATATTAATAATGAAAGTTATGTGTTGGCAAGCATGCCTGCAGAAGTGTATAGTATTTTGAAACAGAGGAAGTATGACAGACTTTATATTCATCAGTTGGGCAGCACATCTTACTTATTTTCTAATTGCTCCTCTTTTAACTAAACCTATTGCTTAAGTTTTATCCATTTCACTTGTATATGGGGCTCAATACTGGGACTTTAAAACCAGAAAAACAAAACAAAAAGCATATATATATATATATATACTTGTTCTAAGATAGATCGGTGATCCTCCATTGGGAAGGAAAGTACGAGACAGCATATTGGCAATTCTTTAACTTTTGCAATACTCATATACTAAGTTTGACCCTATTTTATTACTAATATTTAAAAATAATGTTATGATGCAAATTATTGTTGGATTAGTAGTCTCAATGCATATTCTTATAATATCAACTTTTTATTATTTTACTACAAAGCTACGCATAGGCAAGCTTGAAAGTCAAAGTGTAGAACGCATTTTTGAAATATAGGAAGTACATTTAATAGGATATTTTTTACATCTCTATTAGTTTTGAGCAGCAATCAACCTTTTGAAATGATTTTTGGGTTGATATGCCATAGATATATTTTTACCAGATTCATTCTCTATTTTTATGCACTGAAACTTAGACAAGTAGATCCTATGCGCCTGCTATGTAACTTTACTTCTCTTAAAAGAAACAAGCAATGGATGAAAGTGTAAAAGGTTAGAACATGATGCAATGACTCATGCAGACCACATATTAGAACCTATGACAGCAAAGTGCACCTGTGCCTTCTGTGATGGAGTCACACGGCAACATATAGCTGTTCTTGACAGTATTGCTAATTCAGAGAAGGCTCTTTTGCAATGGGTAAGTGCAATTTCAAGTGCCCAACCATCAATTACAAACGCCACGTCCTGCAAAAATAGAAAAAGGATTAAATATAGAAGATCATATAAAAAAAAAGTTTGGGTGATGTCAATAAGCAGATGACAAATGGTTGGGCAGCTAAAATGCACACAACAATTACTGTATCGAAAGGATGGACAGATGTACTATGTATATATTCACAAACTAAATAACAGAACCAGCATATAAGAATTACCGAGTAATTACATCGAACATAACTGCTAGTGTTGTTGATTCTTATGTAGCTAACAAGTTTTAAAATAACCTTGTTTGAGTTTTCGCTTTCTTATATAAGTGCATATAGATATAGCCATATAGGATAAAGTTTGTGCTTCAACTTTCACATTGAACATAAATGGATCTCTATTTTAAGTCAAGACAAAGTTCTGATCAACAACAAAATATTAATTAAGCGAATGAATCCTCGCAGGTAATCTATCTTGAAAAGTCCTTGTCAAAAGAAATCTGACGAGTGGGACGAAGCTAGTGAATCCTTTTTAATCATCTTATATACATATTGAATTGACATTCTTATGTATTCTTTTCACAGTAGGTTAATGAATGACATCTGAAGTAACAAATTGGAAGTTGAATTTCTTCAGCATCACAGCAAATTTACTCAGTATATCCCTCAAAACCAACCACTCTACACTATTTTCAGATCAAACTCTTATGATGAATTAGAGGACCACAGCTCCCTAAGTCAGAAAGTTGTTTTTGACAAAAAGCCAAACAGGAGAATTGAGTAAGAATCAAGAGTTCATACAAACAAAATACATAAAGTGGCAAACCCAGCGAAGAACTCTTTACCAACAGACAAAAACCACAAATTATGAGAGTACCTTTGGCTCTGCAGTTGTTATTCTCATAGTAAGCAAGACCCTTTCTAAGTTCCTCCGAACTTCGTCTACATTTTTCCCATCAATCAACAAAAGCTGACCTTTTGGTTCTGTCCAAAATTCAGGAAATCAGAACACCCTTATCATCAAGAAGATACTATCAATTCAAACTCTGCAGAAAGAGAATGAGAGAGAAAAAAAGTGGGATGCCAACTATGTAGCATGGAAATGGAGTTATGCATAAATGCGTTCAATATATGGCTAATTGGAGTATCTAAACCTTCTGTTTAAGAAATTCAGGATACAGACTTGGGTAGCGTCTATTATCATAAGAGAGCAGAAAGTGGTATTCATCAAGCTCTTATGACTTCCTTTTTGCAAGGGATGGCGCGGACTCTTCTTGTAACCTTCATTTTAGGAGGGATTCTCAAGTATTGGAGTCCTAGGAGTTCACTAGCCTATTGACCATTTTTGATGGCTCTGTAGATAGTTGGTTTTTCTTAGCATATCTGACCAATCTAAAAAAGCTTGATCTGAACACATCATGGATGAGAAAATAAACCGATGATCCAAATGTGCCAGCATCTCAACATTTATTCTCTCACTAAGGACGTAATAGTTGAGCTCATGGGATCAAAACTCTCCCGTTCCATTAAGGAACGGCCGTTCTATAACGAATTTGGGGTTTGAAGTTCAGCGAAATCCCGTTAAGGAACGCCATAATAAAATCCCATACATCTCGCCGTGTTGTCCGTTCCGTAATGCGAAATCGCCGCATTAAAACGTTTTATCCCCGTTACATCCGTTTTTTCAAACATTGGCCAAAAATATTTTATGAATTAATCATATAGCTGATAAAACATGATATTCTGAGAAATTTGATTATATTATGTTGTAATAATGCTTCATAAACTAAAAACAATGCAAACAAGGTTAGAACATATTAATGTGAATTTCAATTATATTATGTTGTGATAATGCTTCATAAACTAAAACAATGCAAACAAGGTTAGAACATATTAATGTGAATTTTTATAAAAAACTTCACGCCGCATCGCCCGTGATCCGTTCCATTCATCCGTTACAAGCCGCTTCCGCTACAATTCAAACGTTACCGCGACCGCATCAGCGATTTTTTCGTGGGTTGAGCTGATTAGTCTCCTCTATATCAGCACCTACCAACCAACACTCTCCAGTTGTCTTCACTAAAACTTCATTGTCAATGTACTTAACGTAGATGATTAAAACAGGGTAAAGTTTTTCTCAAAGCAACTAATATTTACAATTCTCAGGGACTTCACATTGAATGTTGACATTTGGTCGAATATGGCAGCATAAAAAGCTCACAAAAGATACTTCCAAAAGATGTTGCCAACCCCAAGAAAACGGAGTATGACTCACCAGAGCCTCTCTTCTGCTTCTGCAGAGAGGATCTAGATCACAGTAAACGTTGCAATGAAAAAGTGTGCGTAAATTTCTGACATAATTCTTTCCTCATCTAGACTCTTTCGGATCATACACGTGTCATTCATAATAGTAAGAAACCCTTTAAGCATGGAGTATCACCTGTAAAGTACTGTTGTCTGAGTAAGAAATTATAAACAGAGAGAAAAATGGAAAAGGACATTGGCACTCTTATTCTGCGTTTGCTCTTCAGTGATATTGTATCTTCTATTTCATGCAGAAGATATTGCATCCTACAGCCATACAGGAGATGTCTTTTCCTTTTTAGTCATTGATAAACTTGTATGTGCGGCACCTCTAGGTAGCTATGATGTTCTTTCCTCATTTTCACAGATTGATATTCACATTTTTGCGGCTATACCCAGTTTAAATTCATAGAGATTTACAGGAAAGCAGCAAACAGCACAAATCTAAACCTGGGCATATAAAATTGCAAGAAAGTCCAATTTGAATAGCAGTTCTCTGCTTATCTCCCGTCAGCATCCAAAAGTTGATTCCAGCTTTTCTGAGAGTCTCTATGGTTTCTGGCACCCCATCCTGCAAAGCACAGAAGAAAACCAATGAACAGAAGTTCCAAATGCAAAAGAGACGAAGACTAAACAACCTTACTTGTAAAAGCCGCGAATAATATCAAAAACCTTTAAAATGAATTAGACAATGATTTTAAACTCAACAAAATATAAGGTGCTGTAATAAAAAATTATAAGCTGCTGTAATAAAAAATCATAAGCTATATACTCCTTGTAAAACCAGGTACTGTAAATTTATGGTTGCTGTAATTTTAGTTTCTCATGATTTTTTATTTTAAAAAACTGTATAATCTTAATTTTTTTTTAAAGAATAATCTGATAAGAGGAATCTTTCAGAAGAACCGGGTGTGGGGCAGCCTTATCAAGAACAGAAGCAGAAGAAGACAAGTAGAGAAGGGAAAAGGGAAAAAAAGATTGAGAAAAGAGAAAAGGAAGAAAAAAACTGAAGAAAGAGAGAATGAAAAAGAAAAAACAAAGAAAGGTAAAAACTAAAAAGAGAAAAGCACGTGACTAGTGAAATATGAAGCAGGAGTGGCGAGTGGGGTCCTAGTGTCTTACAGCTAATGAGCACACAGTAAATGAAAGCCATGAACAATAACGTAGTCGCACAAAGTAGAAAGAAAGAATAAACAAAGAACGAAGAAAGAGAAAAGAACAACGAAACAAGATTCTCGCTGGCACCGGAAACTGATGGTAGATGGCCCCCCCGGCTTCCTTTGTCACCTCCGGCGACTCACGGTCATCAATTGCCACCAAACCATAAAATAGGGTTTTCTCTCAAAATTAGGGTTTTTTAATATAGGGTTCAATTTTGCTAAAATTTAACCATTAACAAAGGGCTTTTGCTCGACATTGGTGAATCTAAAGCCAAGTTTGCATTTGATAGATTTTTGTTATTTTTGCTGATTCTCAGTTCAGATCTACTCTCAACCCTCTCTTATGCGCCTCTTTACTCAAAGCGGTCAGGCGGTGCGCCTTGCGCCTCCCTCAAAGGCGGCAAATGGCGCGCGCTTTTCCTCGCCCGAGGTGATTTTCTTAGCGCCTCTACGCGCCTAGTGCCTGGGGGTGCCTTGGGCGCGCTTTTAAAACTAAGTATACAGCAACGAGAGACCTAGATATCTTCAGCAAAGCATTTTTGAACAAGGCAAAGGGGGAAAAAAGAACAAATCAAAACAAAACCAGCATCAAATCAAGATCTATAAGTCCCTCTAAGGCAACCTTCTAAGGGGGCTCTTTAGGAAATCAAATTCATCAAAAGAGACTGGTATTACTCCAAGAAAATGCAGCTAGCAACTTTTGCTTTCACTCTACGGTCCATGGGTTTAAAATGCAAGCAAGGTGCTATGGGAACTAAATATGCATATTACAGTTTTTGAATATATATATATATATAGGGGAAAGATCACATGAGAATGCTCCTTACATGAGAAATGAGAATAAATCTCAACCACACGATAAAATTAGAGTAATAATACTTGTTCATTAGAGTTATACCCACCTAAAAAATTTTGAGCCAAAAAAAAATTCAAGTTTTGAATTTTTTTTCTAATATTCTTTTTTTTTTTTTGGAGTTATATCACTCTTTCATTAGAGTTACATCACTTATTCATAAGAGTTATAGCGCGTCAATATCATTCTCATTGCTCATGTAAGTATGCATTCTCATATGAACTCACTTCTATATGTATAGGGACAAGATCACATGAGAATGCTCCTTAAATGAGAAATGAGAATGAATATCAACCAGAAGATTGGATTAGAATTACAACACTTGTCCATTAGAGTTATACCCCCTAAAAATTTTGAGCTTTTTTTTGGTAATATTCTTTTTTTTTTGGAGATACACAACTTTTTCATTAGAGTTACATCACTTGTTCATAAGAATTATAGCGCGTAAAATTCATTCTCATTTCTCATATAAATATGCATTCTCATATGAACTATATATATATATATAATATATATATATATATATATATATATATATATATATATATATATATATGTATACATATATATATATATGTATATGTATATCTATATGTATATATATGTATATCTATATGTATATATATGTATATCTATACATATATATATATGTATATCTATACATATATATATATATATGTATACATATATATATATATGTATACATATATATATATGTATACATATATATATATATGTATACATATATATATATATATATATGTATATGTATGTATAAATATATGCATATATAGAGTGATAGAGAGAGAGACAGAGAGATCCATATAGATTGATAGAGAGAGATATAGGACCCAAATCAAACTACCAAATGATCTCCAAAATTTTTCTCTTACAAGGGTAATGTAGAATGAGGAGGCTCTAATATGCAAAACATCCTCAACAAATGCAATAAGCTAAGGTTTCTGCACTTTATAAAAGTGGCTTTTGATAGAGGTAGCAAAGCTAATAAAATAATGGGCAATCAATATATTACGTTGATAAAATGTCCTAATCATGCCCAAACTCAATTTGGATTGGTCACAATCCACAATATGTTGAAAAGGACCCAAATTGGAATTCACTTGTTAGTTCTCAATGAGTAATTTCAGCAACCCTGCCATCAACATATCAAAAATCTGTTAACATAAGAAGCTTCAAAGTGAACCATCCCACCGACTTTAATATTATAAGCTACTGCGGTTACCTGATGCCAACACAAACAAGAGAAGAAAAAAGAACTAACTTTGTATTTCAGCCTCCACTCTGATCTATAGCAGCTAAGATCTGTCCCGATAATACATCAATGCCTCTAACAAGGTCTTCCTGTAATGGGCTCACTATTTTTCTTTTGAGAGAAAGGTTTTGTAAAATTGCAATTAAGGACATCATATCTCTCTCTGGTGTACCATACATGTTATCTAAAACCAGGACTTCCACACAAATAATTCTGAGAGATCCACAAATTAAAGTCAAATACTTAAGAGGTGTCCATCTACATCAAAGCAAAATAAGGAAACACTAAACACACAATAAGATTGCATTAGAATTGTCTAGAATAGGGGAATTACCTGCAAATGGTCCTCTATTGCAGTAACCCCAAGGATTTCAAGGTCATGTTCTATCATTTGACAAACTTCAGCTATCCGCCACTGCAACGAAATGTATAATATTAAGGGACCAGACAATATTATATAAAGTAGCTGGGTTCCCTTCAAAAAAAAAAAAAAAACATAGTAGCTGGGCAATGGTGAGATATTGGGTTACCTCCCTATCAACCAAAGTGCTATTAGCCTCCTTAAACATCAATGACCATTCACGATATTCATCCTCCTTAAGCTCACGCCATGCCAAGCATAATGTCCGTAATCCCAATTGTGCATAATGTTCAACAGCTTCAGTAAATGTCCTTATTTGTTGACCTGGTTTCAGTAGGTAACAATCAATGGAGGTGCTCAAAAGGAGGTCATGACTACTATGATAACATCAAACCTAGTATATATCATATGCAGGCATCTCTGAGGTGGTCAAGATGTGCAGGGAGCCTTAAACCTAACTAGTTGAATATTTGACATACATAAGACAGAATTTCAAGATAAGATGACATTAATGGAGTAATCATGCTTCGAAGAGGAACAAGAAAAATATTGGGGTCGAAAGTTTGAATCAAGTATTGCTTCTGATTTTCACATAGAACGGAAGTCTCATGAATGTGGGGCCAAAGTAATCTGAAAACATACTCTTTCTAACAATGGGCATTGGATATAAGCCCACAACCCAAAGTGAATCAAAAAAGGGTACTCCTACAAGATTCTTCACTTCTTTCCAACTAAAGAACTCACAAGACGGTCAAAAGAAAGATGATAGTCACAGGAATCCACGCCATTTATGCCTATCAAAGGCATACTAGAGACCTGCATATGCAGCAAGATAGTGGCTGGAAGTCCCACTTTAGCCTACTGGTAAAAGATTAGGTCATCTACAACACAATCATGATCAAGAAACAAAAAGCAAAGATATATTCATTTCGGTACAGCAGATCAGAAAGGGAAAAGCAATCAACAGCTCCACTGGAAACCTCCACGACTCCAACTTGAGGCAGTATATGAAACTTGAGAGACATATAGCATATAAGTTGGGTGGCAAATAGAAGAGCACCCAAAGAGTTAAAAAAGACAAGAAACTTACAATTCAAATCCAAGGAAGCTTTTAACAGGTGGCAATTAGACCAGGCTACAAAATTAGCAATTAAATGGAAAACATATGAAAGATATTAAAGTCTGAAAAGAGAACACTAAACAAGTACTGCCCAGAAAAGGAAAAGCAGAAACAAAGATCTGAATCAATGTACTTTTGTGTTCTCATAAGATTACAGATGTGTATTTGGTCGGCAACTAGATTAAATCAACCCTGTATAGATCTACTATGATGTAAATTATCAACACAATAGAAAAAAAAAAGGTTCTCACTTTATAAAGCACCATAAATCCCACTATTGAAAAATGTCCTATGATATGAGCATCATGTGAGCCACCTGTGCAACTTAGACATATGCAGTTGATTGTCTTAGAGGATCATGAAAATTCGTAGCAAGGTTTCCAACAGATGCAAGACCTAGTATTACGACATATGCAGTTGATTGTCTGAGAGGATCATGAAAATTCGTAGCAAGGTTTCCAACAGATGCAAGACCTAGTATTACGCCCACTGATGCAGGATCTCAGAAAGTCCAAATGAAAGCAACCTTACCCCTCCTAGTCAAATTTTAGTGGAGAAGCTGTTTCCAGAGGATGCCAATATAAGTAAAACAGAAAACCAAAGGAGGTTCTTACCAGTACTAGCACAAGGAAAAATTGTTTCATCAGCCCCTTTTGTCAATAGAATAATCTTCCCATTCTGATGATCTCTTATTACTACTGACATTCTCTTCCTGTCAGAAGTAAACTCCAGTACATCCAATAGTTCATATTGTCTCAAAGAACCATTGCAAAGTATCTCTGCCAAAAGAAGTAAAGAACTCAAATATTAGCACATTCCTGCAGTTACATGAAACTTGTACATTAGAGGTTAGGCAAAACATTAGGTACCAAGCACATTTGCAGACTTATTGACTAGGACCATATGCAAGAGAGCAGCAGCTTGAACTAAAGCCTCTTCATCCTGAGATTGTGACTGATACACAATATCTCCAGTCTTACTGAAGAATGAGTACAAATGGACAGCACAGAACTTCAATTAAGCTGAAACTAACTCTTACTTCAGAAGTACAAATCACTAAAACCAAAGGGAAAAAGTTCATGTGGTATTGGGGTCACCTCTTTGTTGGTATTACTGTATTACATATGGCCATAACCATTAGAAATCTGATAACGTCTGAAGAACCACAGGCAACAGCATCCAGAAGTTCAGCATCTGTCAACCAATATAGGGAAAGATTGAGAAGCCCACACACGAAACACGAGCGAAATTAATGTTATCAAACAAAGCTTCCCCTCAGATATAGAAATATAAAAAAAATGGAGAACCATTTTAACATGAGGGTAATGGATGTAATCGCATCATCAAAACAACTGAAAAGAAGACACAACAATGAAGGTGATTGGTTATTACTATCACAAGGATAAAGCAGCAAGACCATTGCGTTTTATGATCATGCCATCTGCTGCTTCACACCTTCACGAGTTGAATAGTACTGTGAGATCAAAATTTAGCAAAAGTTGCACCCAAGAAATGAAAAGTCTCGCAAAAGTACTATAAAGCCAAAACATGAAGCTAGTCACCCAGACCAACTATGGTTGATTATTCAGGGACAGGTGGGTACATCCTTTTCCCAGCAAGCAAAGAATATTTTCTGTTCAAACTCTTAATTGGAAAAACAACTGTTCTGCTACTTCGACAGCTCATTTTTTGACCTGGATCTTCAATTGTTGCTTGCACAAGACTTGAATCAATATCTGGCTTCTTGCTAGCACCACCAAGGCGATAATTAACCTAATTAACCACTGAAGTGGTAGACTACCGCCTTCCACGACAACCTCTGGATTCTGCAGCAATAGCAGCATAACCTCAACTTAATGAACAAAGGAATCTCAAACCCTCAAGCAATCTCCATATGTGAGCATCCACAACCTCATTGAGTACGAACATCCTGTAAGTCCAGAGATATGAAATTGTCTTCCTTTCTAGTTTCCCACCCTTCATTAGGGTCTAGGCCTTGCTCAGAAAACCATTTCTTGGGTTTTGGCCTTCAGATCAGTCAACCCGGGAACCTACAATAACCCTCTTCTAGGCCCAAAGCTTTACCCCAACATTTATGAATTTTTGCCTGCTGGAAGTTTCCTGCTTGGATATATACGTACTTAGATCATTGAAAAAGTTTCATTTATCACCAAAAGAATTTAAAAGAGGGGGAACAAAAAGCCACTCTCCATGTCACCATTGATCATTCTAATCACCTCCAACAACTAACACATAATTTGTCTCCACAAATACCAAAAACAAGAGTCTGAACTCTCTCTCCTTCGTATAATCTCTCGAGTAAAATATGAGCAACAATCAACATTATAAATAAGGGACCACTCAATCCCATCAAAATGATCTTCCCTCAACCTGCCCAGAAAAAGGAACAAGAAATTTCACAGTATCCACTACCAAAATTTGTAAAGGTCCTATATATTAGAAGAGTAACAGGTTTATGACACGCCAGCCATGCAATCAAGGAAGTCTCAAGCAGAGGTACAGTTAAGTAATTCACTAATGCCGATGAAACAAGAATGGATGTCTACAGATACAAACCGTGATCACTATTAGACAGTTAAAACGGTAACTACATTCAGAAACACAAGTAAGGCTGGTGACGCTTTTGAGTTTTGTCATGAAGGTCCTATGTTAGTCAAACTCTTTCATTTTACCTTAATTCATAAATAAGATAGAAAGAAAGTAAACAAACCACTATAGCAGGTGACTGTAGAAGGGTGATAGTAAATCTCATGCAATAACAAAGTAAGATAGTAAATCATTCAAAAAAAACCCTAGGAAAGCCATGATCAAGATAATACCAAAGAAAAGAAATATTACAAGAGAAATGTGCCAACTACAACCACAAAATCCATATGAATGTATGCCACTATAAAAACTAAAAAAAAAGTTCAACATAAATGATACACCCAGATCAGCGAATGTAGAATGTACACATAACTAATAAAACTGAATCAGCAAATAACACATACGAGCAAAAATTTATTGCTGAGAACAAACCTTGCAACGCATCCCCACTCTCACTCCCGTAGAAAACTCCGCCAATGCAGCACTTCTTAAAGACCATTTTGTTTTCAGTTAAGGTACCAGTTTTATCAGTCAAGATATATTCAACTTGTCCCAAGTCTTCACTTATTGCTGTACTGCAAGGACAAAATACAATAAATATCTTACCATATTCTTCAGATGTAGGACTTTGTAGAAGCAATTAGTAATATCTTACTTTGTTGCATGAGAGGGTACACCTGTTTCTTGGTCAAACATTTCTAAATCCCAGTCGATGAATTTTGCATATAAACTCTTCACAAGATCAAGAGATACCTGCCACAATCCACATACAAATTTCACATGTTAGACATACTGCACCAAGTTATACATAGCTAATTATTCTTTCTTCAATATACATGCTCATGGAGCAAGCATCCAGGTTTCATATAATCTCAGACATCTCACTTTTTTGTATGACCAAGATTTCAGCTCTCAGTTTGACATGCTCTATGGTTATATCTATCCCCAATTCATCATAATGTTCACATTATAAATCAAGTGAATGCATCTCCTGATCATCAAAAGAAAGTTATAAGATAGAATTAAGATCTTCAAAGTCAACTCAAGAAAACCTTTTCAAAGAAGGGGGGGGGGGACCAAATAACTCTGAACAGTTCTCACTCCCAGATACTCAGCATACAGTTCAGTCGCAGAGCAGACCCATGAGGGTTCAAAGTTGTACAAAAAATAGACCAATAATTCAATTTGTAATTTACAACCGAAAACTGGGGATTTATACGGTTGGGTTACACTTTAAAGGATAAAAAAAAATCAAGTAGGGCATATTATCATTCTATCAATTATATCACATCAAAATTTATCACATGAATACATGAGCAAAACATTCTGATTTTTTTGCTATATTTAGCAATTAAAATGTGGTATTTCCTATGTAGTTATTTATCTTGCTTATTTGCTTTTGCACAGTCTCTAATGCACATCTTTGACATTAATATCTTTAATTAGGTATTAGTAAATATTATGAAAATTTATTCTAAAGTTATACACTAAGACGAATCCAGTAAACTCCCACTCAACTACATTTTTTTATATATAATAATCGCTACACATGGTCAAAGTACTCTAAATTTAACTAAAATATTCTAAGAGAGACAAATAAAAAATATCAAAGGGAGTACTTCAAGCATGCAATAATTCATAAGTAGTATAGTAGTACTATTAAAATACTGAAAATTTTGGAAAATATTGATTACAGCAAAGAATATATTAACTCATTTGAAAATAAATTGCAAATGCAAGCATGAAACTGAATCATATGGGGTTTAACCCCTGCGTGCTTGTGAAAAGAAAGCAGAAACTTCGCCAAACTTGGCAGACCACTAAACCAAGCGAATCTAGCTGATATATTTCGGCACATCATATTTAATAGCGTTTTTAAAGTTTCATTTTTTTGTCAATTTCCTTTTCAAATTTTTACCAGATTCATGCAAGTACAGTTGAGCCCACTCAACCCTCTGTTAAATTTCCCCCTGCAATAGTTGTATTCTGATGCCGATTATTGAAAGAAATTCCTACCCATGGTGTCAAAACAAGGCCACATTGTATCGTATCACCGGTGTCGTAAAGGTTTTCAAATCTACCGAACCAATATTACTCGTATCGTAAGGGTGTAAAAAAACCGCATTTTAGGCGGGTTTTAGGGATATTTCATGGTTTAAGCCGATATTCAACGGTACGACAACCGCATCATCCCCGTTCCCACATCACCGTGACCGTTACCGCAACCGTGACGAAAACCATATTTTCGAACTAAGTTCCTACCAAAAGAACAAAGCACAAAACTAGCAAGAAAGAGTTCCTTCTGGTTTAGCATAGGACTAAATCATGATGAAGAACCCATATACACATGAAGAAGTTAACCCTCGGAGGTTTATCGAAAACCCATGTGATTTCAGAATATTATCTAGACAAATCCAGAGTTGAGTGCATCTATGCAGCTTTTTCTGATTGTTAACTGACTGATATGTACTTAGTGAAGAAATCGGTGGATTTTGTGCAATCTTTCGCAAGATGATTCTTTTGAGAGGTCTTGCATTTAGATTTAAGGTAAAACAAAGATAGCACCAAGCATTTTACAGTCTAAGACCTAAGCTCATCAACCAAGCAAAGGATTAACAAAGCTAGAAAATGGAAATGAACTCAGATTGAGATATGAATACAAAGTAATCTCAATCAAGAGGTAAGCTCAAAAAAACTATGTTACTCGGACTCTTCATTTTACCTCAAGTACCCGTGTTGGATCCTCGACACTCGGACATGGATGGCGCACTTAGACACTTCGTTTTGGGCCAAAAAATTAAAAAAGTTCTAAAAAAATAGTCGGACACTTGGATATGTACCCGTGTCGGAAATAGGTACCCGAGTCCGAGCAACATAGCAAAAAAATCAAATTCGTGCACAAAGCATAAACTAAACAAACAAAAAGGATGAAAAAAACATTAAAAGAGAGAAGGCATTCCATACATAAAGGATCACCAACTTCCCAATGTGTACAACTTTAACTCTCCAGCTCAAAGCTAAATTCATTTCAAAATTAATCACACATTTTCGCCTTTCTACTATTCAGATACTAGAGTACTTCTAATCAAGCCCTAGATTACAATAATGGAGGCTAGGATCAATCATAATGACTAAGAACAACCTAGAACGGGAAAGCTCCTCATCATTCTTGATGCTACTGATCTCCCAATTTCAGCCAGTGCGTCTATGCATGAACTAAAAGGAGCATCATTGCATAGAAAAAGCTAGACAGATTTGAGAAGTTAAGCAGCCGTTCTTTGAATAGACATAGCTATTCAGAACTAAACAAGACTAGAACAGCAATTTAGGGGGCCAGAGAAGGAAGATAAGATTGCATTAACTGATCACCACCAATTTCATACAATTCTCAACATTCCAGAGGTTAAGAGCTCTCCCAAGGGTTCCTATTCTGTTTCTACTTTTCTGGATGATTTGTCACTCAATACAGTAGCCTTATCAGCACATCCCATTATCTACATAACAGAATTACTAGTGGATGACAAGCTTGCCGCTTCTAGAAGATGCTTAGGTATTTCCAGTACTATTCTGATTATTCCCCAGCTCAGCACTGCTATAGAAATTCTCCAGCTCAGCACTATCATTTCCCTTCTTGCCCTTGTTCCTTCTATTGTAAGTCACTAGCACAGTTGGCCTACGGTGAGGCATAGCAGCTACCCCAAAGTTAAAAATGTTCTTTTCTGGTTCAATGAAAATCCTGCTGAATTTTCCACAAGATAGAGAAAATAAGGTAGAAAAGATGGAAGAGCGGCGCCTGAGGATTGAACTATCTTCTCCACCATCCGCCAACCACTAAATGAACGCATAAGACATGGCAATCAAGGTTATTGTTATACCATCTCAGGAGGAATGTCATAAAGCGTGTTCAGCTATTACCCATATGGTAATGTGTTAGGAACAGCTAAGAGCCAAGATGATTCTTTGCTAATTTCTCAGCATAATAGCAGATTTGGAATAATTAGGAAGGACTCATGAAGAATTTATAAGAAAACTACCAAGATATGATTGTATTGATGATTAACACTGGTTTCAACCTAACCAACATTCAAGAGCTTAGAGCTCTCCCAAGTAACCACCCTCATTGAACTTGTCAAATTTTAAGACGCTCTTCCCATTCTGAGTTGCTCTATATTTGTACTACTTTCCCTAACAAACTATCCAACTTATTCTCCTAAGTAAATTAAAGAAGATAATATATGAATTATCCTCCCCTCCCCTAATATTAGTTCTTAGCATTACCACCCCCTAAACTTCCACCTTCTCCTCAAGGTGGATCGTAATCAGCACTAAATTATTGGCCTATGCAGGTATGGTCAGTGACCATGAAGTTCCTTCATGCCCACGCATGGCTTGTGCTTGAGCTCATGCTGTGGCTCCTCCTAAGATTGTTATGTGGCTGGCTTGAGTGGCTCAACTATGACGAAAGAGCCCTGGAATTGATTAGCGAAGGAGTTTGTGAAGTGGTTAGTGGAGAAGGGAATGGAGCTGTGGAAGAAGAAATCCGAGAGTTTGCAACTGGTTGGTTGGAGAAGTTGGTGGGAAGAATGGTTATGTAGTGCAAAGGTTGAAAAATGAGTGGAGTGACTAAGAATTGCGCGGAAGTTCTTCACATAAGGATGGGTGGAGTGAGTGTGGTTGTTAGCTAGGTATGTGTACTGGGTTTTAAATTAATAAGTCTAGGCTTCCTAGATATAGGTTTGTGCTTAACACTTGTAAAATTGGGCTCAACATGAATCAACTCCCCAAACTTTAGGCTAGCCCGCTTCAGGGTACTTTTAATTGCATTGGTTTGGCTCAAAAACATGTGCTCCTAGCAGCCTGACTTCATTGCTGCCGTCATTAGCTTGGTCCATTGCATACTTTCCCTTAACAGCCTCTGGAACTTTCCCTTCACCAGCCTTTCTTCCTTGCTTATGTCACTTTTCTGGCAATTTAACAGTTTGTCCTTACTACCCTCACCTTTAATGTTGGCTTCATCACGAAGCCAACAATGGCCCAACAATTATGTGAGTCACTGTTTTATCCTTCTGCTCATTTTCTCCAGCAAATCCCAGCACCCTTCACCACCAGGCACCAGCCCTATCTATACGGGCCAAGAAGCCCAGACCACCACCAGAATTTCCGCCAGGGACAAAGCGTGAATAATCCGTGGTTTTCTCACCAGAAAAATTCCCAGATCCACCACCTGCTGATGCACCCTTCACAAATCCTCCTCCTCTGGAAGCCATAAGTGGTGTTCCTCCTTCATACTTATATTTCTCGGCCAAGAGACCTAGAACACTACCAGACCCACTTCCACCGGCACGACCTAGTTCAAATGAATCTCTTCTTTGCTTTCCAGATTCAACAAGCAACCTACTTCAACTTATAACACTATATCTAACACCAAAACCCATGCTGGTGTAGCCTTCGCCGGATCAACATTTTTCTCCATATGTATGCTCTTCCTTCGCTACAATCACTTACTCTTTTCTTCTTCTTCAAGCTCTTCTCCAGAGTAACTTCAACTCTCGTTGGATGGGAGAGAAAGCTTCATCAATTATCTTCTTTAAATCTTTTTGAAGGTTCTCAAAACGTCTTCTCATGATCTCTATCTCTTTAGTGATTTCCTTTTCGATTACCTCCATTTTTAGACCTGGAGAACAGGCAACTTCCATGGCAGAATTCTTTTTCTTTACCAAGAAAATCAGGTACTTAATTCCCAGAATAGGGTTGCTCTGATACCATCTGCTAAGAACCAAGGTGATTTTTAGCTAATTTCTCAGCCTAACAGCACGTCCAGGAAGAAAGACTAATGAAGAACTTAAGAGAAAACTACTAAGATATGATTGTATTGATGATTAACACTGATTACAATCTAACCAACATTCGAGAGGTTGGAGCTCTCTCAAGTAACCATTTCCCTCACTAAACTTATCAATTTTCATGATGCCTTTCCCATTCTAAGTTGCACATATTTATACTACTTTCCCTAATAAACTATCCAACTTAATTCCCAAGTAAACAAAAGAAGATAATATCTAAAATACCTTCCTCTCCCCTAATATTAGTGATTAGCACTTACATACAAGAAACTTCAAAGGTTCATACCATTGAGTCTTATTTTCTCAAAGCAGCATGAGGGGTGGTGGTGACAATGATCATGACACAAGGGAGATGAATTTTGGGTTTTGGGTAGATTATACATCACCTTCTTTTTTATTGGCGGGGGGTTGCTGTTGTTTGAATTACAACTTGATCTAGGTAGCCCACAGAACAAGGAAATGACTCGTATGTTTCATTGGCAAGTGGCTTAAGACTGAGTTGTAGGTCATAGTTTAAGGAAGTATGAACTATGCACATTGAAATTACAACTTAGAGACAAACAAGTCCCCTTACTTCAATTTATGTGATTCTATTTTTGGAGGCAGATAAATTCTTATTAAGTCTAGAGTAAAAATCAAACCCAGACTCCAAAAAAGCTAAAGCAAAGTTGTGTGCTACCCAAGCTATATCATGTGAAGATAGCCTTAGAGAGCAATTCATAGGGAAACCAAAATGCGATTCCACATAACTTACGAATAGAACCCCTAGTGGAAGCATAGTTCGAATATGCAGTTTCGGCTGCGGATGCGGAAACAGTCGTGGTATCGCTAAAACGGAACAGATACATTCATCACAGACCACGTTGCGATTTTGCACAAACTAATAATATAGACCATATTTTTATAGATGTACTTAAATATCATAAATCAGATTTCTATGCTATAAGTATAATCATTGGAAATTGGTATAGTGGGGAAAAAAGATAATTAGAGTGAAAGACTCAAACTGGTAAAAGAAAAGAAAAGCTAGGTAAAGGTTGCTGTATTTTAATGGCAAGTTAACATCTTTCAGTCTTATATAATAAAGATTAGAAAAAAGAAAAAAGAAAAAAGAAAAAAAAAATCAGACCCTCCACTAATTCATTCACTTCTGAATTACATATTCCCTATCAAGGAACAAGTTGGGAGACTCTTTGACCACCTAGTCTACTTTTATAGTTTAAATAATACAAACAATCACACCCCAAACGCCACGACTCAATAAAAAATCTGATCTAGACCGAATAGTCATTTAATTATGAAAAACAGATGTCCTCTACCTCCCTTCCCCTTTCTCTCTCCTTCCCAGTTCCCAAAAATATGAATAGTGTAAAACAACGACTTTCTGGCCAAAAACTTCAAGAAATCTGGCCATGGCAATCAAAAGTAGCCGTGATGACCGAGCAAAAACAGCAAAATTGGCCGAAACCGGTACGTACTAGCCGAACAGCTCGAAAATGCGGTGTTTTCTAACAACCAAATGAAAGTTCGTTCATAACGGTTCGGTTAAGTTAAAAATTGTGTCAACTCCCGGTGCGTTACAACTCGACCGCATTTTTGCACAATGAGTGGGAGATTACGAAACATGTACATTGCATATAAAACTTCCCCAATGCCCTTAGAAACAGCCAAACTGGAATTACAGATGGCCAAGAGTGACTTAAAGATGGACTTACAGCCGAACTTCCCTAATGCGTCGTGTGTGAGTATGTGTGCTGGTGCATGTGTATGCGCATCGCGCGTGTGTGTGCCTTACGTGTTCGAGTGTGCGCCCGCATGTGTATGTCTGTTTGTGTAGGTGCATGCATCGATGTGCGAGCCCGCGCATGTTATGTGTGATTGTGTGTGTGCATGCACGCATATTGCGGGCGAAAGCGAGGGCGAGGGCGTGTTTGACACTAGTGACAAATAAATGCAAAATGACTACTTCACAACAACAAAATAAAAAAAAAAGAATAAGACAATAGTGATCAATTTAATAAATTTATAGCCAAAGATACAGAACATTGAATCTTTTGCCTCCATCAAAATTAAACAATAATAACGACCATATTGGAAGTAAGAATCTAAATATGAAACAAACCATTGAAGAGGATACAACTACAGAGCATATTAGATGGAGAAAGCATGTCGGTTTCCAAAAACTAGCAGAGGGAAAGTCAGCTACTCACCTTTATAGAAATGGGTATCATTATGGAACATAGCAGCTCAAACCGTAAAGGGATAATCAGCAGTTCGTACCACGGGCCCTCCAAAGGATATAAAACATACCATTGCTGCTAGGAAAAAGGGGAAAAGGAGTACAAGTATAAGCAAGGTATCAAACTCACAATTCAAAGTTCAAACAAAACAGATGCGAGTCATAAACACAGATTAACGCATG
Organism: Beta vulgaris subsp. vulgaris; assembly: GCF_026745355.1. Lineage (NCBI taxonomy): Eukaryota > Viridiplantae > Streptophyta > Magnoliopsida > Caryophyllales > Amaranthaceae > Beta > Beta vulgaris. Next base: position 27,361,035 of record NC_079203.1, read on the forward strand.
GAAGTTCTGTCAAAGAATACCTTATTTGTACAAATTTTGTGAAAACACATCAAATGTTAAAATACCTACTTGTCGTCGGATTTTGGTTAAGTAGTCAAACTTCCGGTACTGCCCTCCCTGTTTTCCTCCCTCTTTTGTGTGGAAATCCAATGCACAAACAGGAAAGATAAAAGGGAAGGTCAATGACCAGAAGTTTAACTATTTGGCTGGAATCTGCCGACAAGATCGGAATTTAATAAAAAGTATCTTATAAAGTCATTTCTCACCAAAAAAAAATATGTAAGGTGTTTTTTCAATAAAACTATAGCATACAGATCTTTTCTGACAAAATATCCTTATAAAATAGACAACCGTATCTATTTATGGATGTTAAAATGATTGAACTATAGAATTATGTAGCATATATAACATACGGAAGCACACCTTTCTAGCTTCAAAATCCTTCCAGACATTTCCAGCTACTCCAAGAACAGTCACAACTACTATCTGGAAAACAAATATTGCCCCAGTCAACTTGTCAATCATGGCATCGACAGCCGTTAACTTGGGCTCTGGGATCCCCCGGCTCATTCCAAGCTTGGTTTCATTGCCTGGAAAGATAAATTTAAAAAATAATGAAGAAAAAAGGATACAGCCATTACAACCTTGCTTTCCAAACCCCTTTGTGAAACATTGCACAGATATTTGAGAGCCAGTAGCAAAAATCCTACACGTTTGCATGAATTCAAGATGCTACTGAAATGGCCAAGAATCTAAGAAACCAACATTACCTAGTGGCCTAATGCTTGAAATTACTCAATGTGGTTACTTCGTATATTTACAGATTTACATTATATAAGCAAAAGCTTATGTAGCAATCATCTCCCATTCCGGAGAACACATCCAAACATTTATATAAGCAATGAACTCCTTTCATGAATACAAAGCCCATATTCATGATAATATCGAATGTATGCTATTAGGAGAACCAGTCTCCTACAGTCTAATCCAAGCTTCTTTCTGGTCAGCCTGGCTTAACCCCAATAAGGCCACCAGACCTGATATCTAACAAATTAGAGGCCACTCACTTCAACAAATTGGTGATCATATAAAGTAGCTACTCTTAAACTCTGATACATTGATCTCTCACAGCCATGGTATTAAGAACGCCCGAATCAGTTCAGTTCTCCAGTACTGGAAGTTTGGAACAGTTTTCAGCATTGGCAAACCAAATTTGACTAGTTCAACACGGTGGATTTTGTCAAGCCGAAATTTTGGCTAAACACACCAGCAACCGTGACATGGCCAATCTGCCAGCATTTCCCGTAACATACCATGACACTACTTTTCAGATTCTTTTTCAGAAATTCCCACTACCCAGTATCCAGTGCTCCCTACTATGAATATTACAGTGTTATAAACTCAGAAATACAAAGATTTTATTAACTATTACAATCTACTATTGTATCATCATAATATTGGGGTATACTCAAAAAACTAAAAAACCACCTAAAAAAGACTAAAGTAACAAATTTGTGGGTTAAACTACGAATCCACTGCCTTGAATCTTGATCCACTTGGCTATATCCGCCCTCTCCTAATTAGTTCTTTCTCTTTGATTAATTCTTGACTAGTAAAGGAGCAATAACCAATTTCTTGACAGAACAAGAAACAGGCACTGCCCCTACAAATGGATAAAATCCCTTTTGGGGGCCAAATACCTCCGATTTTTACAGCAGGTGACAAAGAAGAATGAGAAAAATCCCCAAAAAAAAGCAAAAAAGAACATAACCTCCGATACGATGAACAAAAAAAAAAACATATTGAAGTCCTGATTGTACGACTTTGGTATGATGTCCTTCTAATGTGGATTCGCGTAGAACATCACGGCACCATACAAACATGGTATATAGGATAAAATAAGGCCCAAACGTAGAAGTGTTGCACCCCCTTGAAATGAGTGCATGTACATCACACCTCCTATGGTCGTTACCAAAGCTCAATACAATGAGATCATAAGACTTCCTCTCCTTATTAATCAAGTAAAACTACTCGCTTTTACCGTTAAAAGGAAGTTCTTTTGTTACTGGCTTCTTCATAAACGTTCGGGCGCCTTTTGAGGGCTCCCTCACTTGTTGGAAAGCGGTAGCAATAGGATCGATAAATCAAATTCTTTTAACTCTCGAAAACTTCAAAATGTGCATTTACTAATCCATAAAATATTTTCAAATGGCTCATAAAATACCGGTGGTGAACTAGGGAACTAGGTGGGGGGGGGGGGGGGGATTGCATTTTAATAACGTGGTAGGCATTGAATGTATTTATTCCAATGCGAAACTGCAATTGTTTCCGTGACCATAACCATAACCATAACCGCATTTTCGAATCATATTCACGATATTACCAAAATAAATTAGATAAGTAAGTCCTTAAGCAGCGGGAAAGACTTGTTTTCCTAAAATTTTATAAATTCATCTTAAACTTAAACAAGGCGAGCATCAGGACTCCCACAGAGCTTTACCACGTACAAGAAAAGGGCCAGCTGCTAAGGGGAAAAAAAAAAGAACCAGCACAGGCCCTCAAAATCAAAGATAGTTACACTAAGGCACCATTGGTCTTTAGAGGCTCTAACCACACATAAGACTTAATAGAGTTATTGAACTTCATAGCAGCACTCCTGTTCACAGACACGTCCTTTCAAGGGTATCTGCATCCCAGTTTAACAACCCAGCCTTTCTCTATTTTTCTTTATCCAACCCGTTCCTTTCCTTGGTCAATGGGTTGAATTCACTCCAATAGAGACAGTAGAGACCAAGAAATCGTGCAGTGTATTAAAATGTACTCCTAAAATAAGAATCAGACGGCGTGAAGAGCATCTCTCAGTAGTCAGTACTGAACACGAAGATGAATAGTACTCGTAGAACTCGCAGAGAGAGTTAAAAATGAATGACTGAGATGACTATTGTAATTCCTACAGCAATATTAAATCCCTCAACTTATATGAGAGCACAATAATATAAGTATTACAGATTGGAGATTTCAGCATTTGTCAAGATAACGCAGAAGTAGGACTGACCAGTATAGACTGCCACTCCACAAGCCCATTCTGTATTCCTTAGGTAGCATGACTGAAGAAGTGTGTTCTTAATTGTTACAGGACATAAATCATTGTCAATGAATGGAGGAAATAATCTGAGATTTGCATCAAATCTCATAATATCCTTATCCGGATTAGGGCACTCGACGACCCCCTGCAAATGGTACAACATGGCATACAATTATCATGATACAATTTTCTTTCAAAAAAATAAACGAAGCTGAAGAAGAGCGAAACCATGCCTTCAATTTGTGTAGTAGTTCAAAATCTATTCCCGTGCATGCTGAGGGAATGACTCTTGTCTTCAGATCAGTTTCACCATCCAATGCAGAAGTCTATAGTTTATTTTTGACTAGTCAGGAAAAAGGCAATGTAGTAATAGCATCAAAGCTCAAAGTCTTATAACATTGACTTCATTAGCAGTTAGAACTAACTACATAGTTTTCACCAAGATAAAGAAGACAAGTAGTAAGCTACTGTCCCTATTGACATTCTTCGGTCACTAAGGATCCTGTAGCATATTCCAACCACATAACTGTCTCTTTTCCCTAAAAATTAAGTTTTCCACTCAAAAGCTATATAGCTGGAAATCAACCAAACCCTATTGACAAAAAGGTAATTTCAACTTTATCATTTCTCAACAAAAAAGATAAATTCAATACAAGAACTAGAACTAACCACGACATGCAAAACTAGAACCACCGAACATTAAGAAATCTTCTCTCATATCATAGGGAAGATATAAAGTTGCAATTCTAAAAAGCTCTAATTAATATCGATAAGAAGGCAGCAAGTTCAAGTTGATCTAGAGTTTAATAGTTTATTTATGTGACTATAAAGTATAAACTACTTACACCATCGGAAAGCAACAAAAGGACAATTCTATGTTCAAAAACCATCTAGTTTTTAATCTACCTAGGTATACTAAATTTTCCTAGTCTGCATGAACAATCTTAACTTCAGATAATTCTAAAATAAACCCCAGTTTAGTAAACCTCTTCCTGTACGAGTTTCTTCTTAATCTTGTGAAATGATTTGTAGATGATAGTATTTATGCTTAATGATTGCTCAACCCTCCTATTGTACAAGGCTCCTTATACAGAGTTTCTTAGACATCATCCCACCAAAAGGAGCTGACTGACCATTATAGTATAATCAGCATGCACAAGAACCTGCCAACAGGCACTTTCATGAAAAATAAATTTCGAGTAAGATGCTTCCAAGTTGATCACTTATCGGCTCTTTAATAATTCGACTTCCTTCAAATTACCATGCCAAGTCTATTCATACAATGATTTCCTATTTTCCATTGGAAACCATTAAAAAGAACATAAGCAGACAAATTGAGACTACGTAGAGATCAGCAGATCACCTCCACATAACATATCCCTTGCGGGTCAGAAGAGCCAAGAAGAACAAGATCACATGGAACTTCATCATTCTCACGAAGCCACACAAGATTGCCCACATGAATATCTTGAGCTTGGATCTGAAAGGTGTTACAAAACAAAAAATATCAGATTATATGCAATAATTCAGACAATCTATAAAAGGAAATCTCAACATGTTTGTGGACTTTGTCACAATGACTATGATAAGCTTTGCTGCCTGTTGATGATAAAATTTCTACATCCCCAACAGACTTACTTGTTCATCTATGTGACGATGCCTGGAATTCGCTAAGAAAAAAAGGGAAAAAGCAAGATGACGGAATATGTGAAGAAAAAGCTGGAGGCTAAAGGTTATCAACTATGCAGAAATGCATGAAAACTTTGACAACAAAAAAGAGCAATCCACAAAGAGATTTTGACATAGGTAGAAGCTATGTTGTACGGAACTAGAAACGGGAAACAAGAAAATAAAGATATTCAGAACACGAGGAAACCAGGGAATGAGATTTTCAAAAAGTTTACTAATTAGATGCCCGTATTTGGAAAAATAGTTTGTTGTTCAAAAAGACATATGGTTCTCTGATAACTTTTTATAAGAAACCAGTTTTACTTTACAATTAAAGAAAAAGGATATAACAAAATATTTAAAGAAAAAAGAGAAATCAATTAATAACTGTTAAAAAAATGAGAATTATTATGCGAATCTTAGTCAAATACTCTCATCGACTCTAGACCAAAATTACATAATTCTTCAAAAAACATCTGAAACTCCTTCAGTCGCAAGTTGACTTTCACGACAATCTTTGCCACAATTATTAAGGGTATAATGCAGGTAGGATACAGGATCGGGGATGTGTTTCTTAAAGAAAATGAGAGAACAGTAATAAAAGTAGGTTGTTAATTTTGTTAGAGGGTTGAGAGAATAAAAAGAAAGAGCAGGTAGAGGGATGGAAAGTTGAAAAGGTAAAAGGAGTTGAGATGGTAAAGAGAGAAGGTTTGTTTTTCAACTCAAAAGAAACAAATTGTAAAAAAAATTTGGGCATGGAAATAAGTCAATAACTATTTTACTTTTGAATTAAAGAGAATAGATTAAACAATTAAAAAATTCACAACAAACATGAGTTATCTTGGCCCTTCTACTACTATGTTCAACCAACCCTTGTAAACCACCCCCCCCCCCTCCCAAATAAATTCCCCACAAAGATACTCAGTTTTGTGTTCGCTTCTGAGGCTCAAGTCAAAGATAGATGAAGATTGGCAATGTTGAATCACATCTCTCATGGTTGACGAAAAGTAGATTTTCAACATCACAACAGTGCATTTGGCATATCATGCTGAAAAACTGATAAGCTGATTGGAAAAGCTACAAACAAGCTGACAAGGTAGACGAAATTAGAAAAGATAGTCACTCAAGTACTTTATGTCTGTTATGGTAAAAGTGACAAAAAGCTGAAAATTTATTTAAAACAGTAGATAAAAGCTGAAAAGTTTAGTGAAAGGTATCTGGTTTTGAGAAGCTACTCGCATTAATGACTTTGATTAGTTAAAATTGTATATTTTAGCTGAAATGATAATCTAACTGAGCAAAATTCCCAACAGAAACGCCGAGTCCAATCATTAAGAAAAAGAAAAAGATATTTGACTTTTCATTTCCCTTGGACAATAGTTCCATTGGTTAAGCATCCCCGTGCCTAGGCAGAAGCCAACGGCTTGAGCCCAGTCAGTGCTGGATCCAATAATCAATAGATATATCAAATTATCTGTACACCTTCTGGAAGAAGAATGCCGACAGAATTTCAGATACAATAGACATTCTTCTGATGTTTCTTTCTTTTTGATTCCCTTCTTTTGGATTCAATCTTTTTCCATTAAACTGATTTTTGGATACATTCTGATCAAACAAATTCTGAAAGTTACCATTACTATAAACTTATACTGCTAAAAAAACAGCCTAACTGAAATTGATAGCTGAAAATATAATGCACTAGGTGAAATGATTTCTCCTGACAAGGCTGACATATATTACAACATTCACGTGGCTAAAGCTCTCCATTTTGTAGCTCCAAATACAGAAGCAGCTACTCGATGTTCAAGATCTACAAAAGCCTCTGAGCTTCTAGTTTGCACTTCAGTGTGTCAGTAATACTCTCAAGTCTAACAGCTTCAGAGCCATTAGCTCCTTGCACATTTCAAGCATGCAGCAAAAAAAAAAATCGATAGCATGTGTATCCGATAACGGTTGTCCTTTTTTCCTTAGTAAAGGGGGAGAATATTCTGTGGCGGTTGTCCTTTTTTCCTTAGTAAAGGGGGAGAATATTCTGTGGCAAGGCTCCACAAGAATGGGTGTAGACCTAGGTAGCACGGATACGGATACGGGAACGGGTACGGGGACGGAAAACGGCAAAATCAAAATTTCCGAAAACGGGCACGGCTTGGATTCGGCAAAAAACAAAGTAAATAAATATAATACATTTAATAAATAATACTGCCTTAAAAAAATTTCTACATATAATCTTTTTGCACAAAAAGCATTAAAATTAGGTAATTTTTTTTTTTTGAGGGGAATTTAAAATTAGGTAATAAGTTTTGCACCTTCTTAGAATAATAAAATATATAAGGGGTCAAAAAGAAAAAAGAAAAAAGAAAAAAGAAAAAAAAAATGTTAGCTGGACACCCATAAGTTATAACCTCTTCCCTAGATAAGTCAGACTATGAGAGAAAATAGAAGGTTGCAGCACTACAAGTACAACTTTACTAGAAAAATAATCAAATATGCTGTACAGCTGTACTGTAATGAGTTAATGACTCATGCTTTACCAATTACCACGGTACCACCCTTACTTTTCACCTTCTCCTTCAACTAAAAAAAGTAAATAAGACAAGAAACTGAGGAAAGGACAATTCGAGCATGATCGGCGAGCACTTGGACTGACTGCCGGCGACGATCGGCGACAAGGAGCAACGAAGAACTTTGAAGGAGTTTTCAGTTCAGGTGAGAGAGAATTTGAAATTCTCCAAAAACCCTTGGATCTGATTTTGCCCCTTTAAAATTTCATAAATTGACTGGGTACGTTTCTCAAGCTCCAAAAACGTACCCATCCCGTACCCGTTTGCATACCACCCGTACCCAATTCTTGCCACCGTACCCACCTTCCCAGATTCGTTTTGGGTACGAATCCCAGGCGAATCCGTCCCGTACCCGTACCCGGTACGGAAAACGGTGCCTGGGAGGCGTACCCGTGCTTCATAGGTGTAGACTGAGGCCAGAAAACAACTTTTATCTCACAAGGCACAGTGAGAATTGATTCTGAATACATTTTGCAAAACGATATATTGTTTCTGTCCAGCCATAGAACCCAATATGTAGAAACAGAATCGCACCACCATAAGTTCTCCCCTTATGTCATCCAAGACCCATAAAGAAAATCTACAGGTGATCAAGGACAGTAATTGAGAAACCCATAAGTTCTCCCCTTATGTCATCCAACACATAAATGAGGAACCACACTTCATCTAATCTTCAAAAGGACCCACTATTATTCATATTACATTCTTGAACATCGTTCTCCAAGGTGATTAAACTTTCACTTTTCTAGGAACTTAGGCTACCAAATTCTTAGGGGGAAGGTGAGTGTGAGGACTTCTCCACAGGAAATTATAGGTGTTGCATCGACATCCCAAGATCTCCTACCAAGATGACCCAAACAAGGATATCAATGAAGCGGAATATATCTTCACTCCAGGTCATTTCTATTAAAATTGAAATTTAGAAGTTAACAAGGAACCATGGGAGAGTAATAAAGGTGATGCAAAAGAAGAGACAGAGGTTGCTCTAATCAAGCTTGTTAACATAACCCCAATTCCTCACCTTATATTTGACCAAGAAAAGAAAAGGCAACAAGACCAAAAATATATACATTTTAAGGACACATAGGAAGAATGAAAGCTGAACAGCACCACAGTGACTCCTCTAAAGCTTATATAAAAAGATATTGTCCTGGAGGAATCAAGTTCTAAACCCAAACTATCATATTTAGCCATGTAAATGCCAGCAACCAATATTTGCATCATAAAATCTAAAATGCAATTATGTGAAAAATATAATATATGACAGGTAAACTTTTTAATTGTTTCCACTCTCTGTGTGCTTATGGCTTGTGCCAGATATACTGAAGAAGCTGTGGAAAAAGGAAACAACTATGCAAAAATGAGAGAAGCGAACCGTACATGCTTTCTAATGCCATCCTTTACAACCCACACTTCTTTCTCGTTTGCATTCTTGTCAGAAAGAAAACGATTGTAATCATCCCAGGCTTCTTTCGTTGCTGATACTGCAAATATGAATATAAGCGGACCCCAGGTGCTGGCAGGATTAACAGGGGTGATGAGCGACCATAACTGAAGACAAGCAATCAGCAGAAAATACTGGTTCATAAATCGGCTGCAAAAAAAAGATACATGTATATCAACAATCAGCTGGAAGAACCTAAGATGGCCAGAAGGAAGCATCCTCAACTATGAAGTTTCAGAACAGAGACGATGGGCTTGCAGGTGTTGGAATATTGAATATTATACAACTAAAAATAGCATAACGGAGAAAGTTTTTTATAAAAAAATAAAGTAGAAGAAATTGGTAACAAGTCAACCATAAAACAAGAACATGTCCCAGAACAAAAAAATACATTTCAGATGATTTCTTTTCTCTGATAACTTAAGAAATAGACTATATATTTATCAAAAATGTCTCAGATTTACGAAGATTTACGACATCAAATTAAAAACTCCTAAACTGGAAAAATGATAGCAACCATCTACGATCTAGCTGAGAGAAAGAATTCAAGAAAGGACCTTCTGGAAAGCCTAGTTGGAAGTCACGGCAAGTAATAAGTTCACTGCCCAGTAGAAATGGAAAAAGACAAATTTTAAAAATTCAAAAGATGGTCACAGTTACAGGCCAGTTATCATAACAAAACTTGTTCATTGAAAGTGCAATGATGTATGCAATTGAGGCATCAATTATATTTCACGAACTAAAGCATAATTGATAGAGCAAGAATAAATCAATTCTGTGAACCTAGAGGTTTGAAAGTATGAGCACACTCATGCTACTGAAAATCAGTCAAATTCAGATTTCCAGAGGCTGTTTAGAGGGACCCACATGGGCAGAGTTTGATAGAAAGACTAGAAGTTAGTTCCTTGGACTAAAACAGTTCTCTGTAACAATTTATAACAATTTATAACAATTGTATAAAACAGTCTTTTACTTGTCAAGTTTAGGCATAGCTCGCACATACACGAACTCTATAAGATTTTCTTCATCAATAAAAGTTAAAGTGCCTGAAAGAATCAGTGGTAAAGGATTATCATTTTCGGAGTCCCCAGATTTAATATCAAACCCCAAGTTGGTTAACATTCTGCAAAATAATACATATGCAGCTTGAATGAATAGACCTCATAATCTTTCTTGGCGGTAATGGACCTCCCAATCAGCTCAATATATTATGAGGAACTCACAAGAAGTATTGAGACCCATATTATATGAGTGTGCACATATGAGTTGCCCAATATTAGCAAAGAGGAGAGATAATAACCATCTGAAAAGCCTGGGAGTTACTCCTCTCATGAACAACAAATTTTGGGATGGAACCTCATTAGAAATAGAAGTTGTCCAACTCTTCTCCTCCTTCATGTGCAGAAAGCTCCATTTTCTAAAATATCAAAATCTCTTTCTCTGCATCCTCTTCTGACTAATTTATGTGTTAACTTCTCTAATTTCATACTAATGTGAGGCACAGGGGCGGACCCACGCAAATCTGGAAAAAAAAAAGAAAAATGGCTGAAAAATGGCAACTACCCATAGAAATATAAGTATTCTGCGTCGTGTTAATTCATTAAATGCCGGATGGCTCAGTGGTAGTGTTGGTGAAATTACGTTAACTCCTCTCAAAGGACGCGGGATCAAATCCCGGCCTGTGACTTTACTTTCCCGTTGTTTGCTTCTTTTGAGTTGTGAATTTTTTTTTCATCTTTTAAGTTGTGAGTTTTATTCATCTTTTAATGTCCTTTACTCTTTTAGCATTTAATTATTTTTCACATCTTTTAAGTTTTGGGGTGTTTTCTTTGTCATCTTTTACTCTCTTGGCATTTAATTATGAGAAAGTACTTGGACTATCAATATCTAGTTTTTTTAATTAGTCTTTTGTTTAGTTGCTTTCTTAAATATTTGGTAGTTAAAAAAAAAAACGCAATGCACATTGAGTGCAATACATATCAAACATGTAATTGAAAATAATCCTACATCCGTTCCACAATAGTTTGAATATTGTCATATTAGGTTTATCCCAAGTTAATTTCAATACTTTAATTTTTGACATGGTCCTATAATTATTATATTAGTGCTTTTACCTGAATTTAAAAACCTTTAAAGATATTACTTATAACTAAAAGATATTACTTGGACTACCGGTATCTAGTTTTTTTTATTAGTCTTTTATTGAACTGCATTCTTAAATATTTGGTAGTTAAAAAAAAGGCAATGCACATTGATACATATCAAACATGTAATTGAAAATAATACTTCATCCGTTACATAATAGTTTGAATATTGTCATTTTAGGTTAAACCCAAGTTAATTTCAATAATCAATACTTTAATTTTTGGTATGTTCCTATAATTATTATATTAGAGCTTTTACCTGAACTTAAAAACCTTTAAAGATATTACTTATACCTAAAAGAATGCCTTCCCTAAGCTATCCTTTAAAAAAAATTCTAAAATTTGTTAGTTTAGCTAGTTTAACTCATCATTTTGTTAAACAAACATTGATTGACAATAAATTTGCATTCAGTTAACTCAAACTTTAATAAACAATCTTTAATTAAATTCTGAATTTTTAAATAATAATCCCGAAAGTTTTGGATTTGAGAATTGACTTTGGTCAACCGGCAAACTATTCTAAATGCAATGGATTATGTGTGCCCATATCATGTCTCGAAAAAATTGTGAGAAAGATGCTAATCTAACATCAAATAAATTCCGAACCCACGCGGATCAATTCTTGGATCCGCCTCTGGGTGAGGCAGTTCCATATATACATATACATATGTGTCTGTGTGTGTGTGTGTGTGTATATATATATATATATATATATATATATATATATATTATATATATATATATATATAATATATATATATATATAATATATATATATATATATATATATATATATATATAAGTATTGTCGAATTAACCTTGGTGGTACGCTACGATAATACAATATATTGTCGCTCCTCTCATCTGAGCCACCCTAAATATGACCTATCAATTCATTTCCATTTCTATGAATTGCCATACAATTATTAATATCAAACATGGAATAATCCTTTAATTCATTTCCCTGTAATTATAGTATAAAACAGTCTTCCGATAGCACATACATAAAAGTCTGCAAAATTTCTTCTCCTCTAAAAGAAAAAATCACAACCCTAAGAATCAGCAATGAACGTTCATAAAATTTGCAAAAAAAAAAAAATCAAAACAACATCAACTCGATTTTTCAGCACTTCCAATAACATTCAACGAATTTCGCAACAATAAATGCTTCATAAAGAAAAAGCAAATTAACTATCAATAAAAATACAATCAACTAATTTGGCATCACCTGAACTGTTCCCATAAATTCTTTGGAAGGAAATTAAGCACTGTATATTTCCTGTTCGATATGCGATTGTCACAAAAAAGTTCACGCATGGATTCATCATCATTGATATAAACATATCTCTTCATTTTTGTCCAGTGCAGTATCCAACGGGGGTTCAGTAAATTCAACTGAACCCCAAAATCTTCTACAAATAATTCAAATAAATACATTAATTATGAATTCTTACTCAACAATGTAGAATCTTAAAAATTATAGTGAAATTAGTACTAAACAAACCTCCAAATTTATGGAAGATCCAAGTTGGTGTCAGTCGAAAAAATCTTCAATTTCTTTTCTATAACTCTGGAATTCGGAAAAAGTAATTTGATGCTGGAGATTAGAAATTGTTTGGTGTGATTTGTCAAAGAGAAGTGAAATGGATGAATTTAGAGAGAGATGTAGAATTGTAGATTGTAATCGAGGAAAATTAGGGCTTTGCCTAGTTGATTTCAGACATTGTATCACAGATGTTAGCCTTCAAAATTCTAACAACTAAAGTGACTAGTCTCGAGGAATCCTCGATTTCCAATTGATATAATATTATGCAATATCAATAATAGGCTTTTTTTTTTTTAGGGGATCAATATAGGCGTACTTCTTCTAGAATTTATCGGTAGCTGATAGAGTGATAGTGAGATGTCAAAATGGTATTTTAATGGGGTGGTATCAAAATTCTATCCCAATGGGATTTTAATGACATTTCGCACTAAGGGTCTGTTCTCCCCAGCTTACTTTCATTTCAGTTCAGCTCCAATCAGTTCATTTTATTTCAGCTCCAATCAGTTCAGTTCAGTTCAGCTCTATTCTTTTATAACCATTTTGTTAAATATTATTATTATGTTGGTATAATTTATTTTACTAATTACTCTTATTATTATTATTATTATTATTATTTATTTTTATAACTATTAAGTATTATTATTATTTATTTTTATATCATTGCTATTAAGTATTATTATTATTATTGTTTATATATATTATTGTTGTTTATTATAGCTTTACTCATTATTTACTATTATTATTAGGAGGAACATGGTTTAGGTCAAAGCACAAATAAACCCACGTTTTTTAGCTTATAAACCAATCAAATCACGTCAAGACGGTTTATGATGTAATTTTCGCGGTCCAACCCAATCATTATTTTTATTACTAAATATTATTACATTATTAAATTTAATTATTAAAATAGTAATATTAATTTACTTCTTAGATATTATTGTTATTATGTATCATCATCAAGTTTTAATATATTAATACAAGGAAAAATTGTGAAATAGTACCTTTTATAGCACTGACTTTGTGAACTAGTACCTTTATTGTTTTTTTTTGTCAACTAGTACCTTTAAGTTGTGAAAGCTTTTATTTTCAGTACCTTTACTAGATTTTCCGGGCAAAACAGTCAACATTCCGACGTTGACTCCTGATTTCCCACCAAATTGTGCGATTTTTTTGCTTCTGAAGGAGCGTGTTCTCACTCTCCTCTTTTAACTCCATTTTCCCACCAATTTCCCACTCTTTCATCTCCCATCTTTACTTTCTCACCAACCTCTATTCATTTTCAGTAAATTCTCTCTCTCTTATCACATTCTCTCTCCTCTCTGTCTCTTTCTTCCTTTGGATTGTTCTGGTAAGCTGAGTCATCGTCCTTCTGTGAAAAGTTACTGCATTTGGTCTTTGTGGACCACAAAAACAGCGAATCTAAACAAAGGTACTTGTTTTCCCTTTTGTGCATCTTTATCTGTAATTCATTCTTTATTTAACTAGGTAAATTACATTGATTAGTGTGTTGATGAATAATTAAACAATGTAGTATAAAAAAACTGAACTTTGTGTATTATCTTAATGCCCTAAATTAATGATGTGCAAATACTATATTTGATGTTTATTAAATTATGAAAATACTTAATTTGTCACAGAATGAGGACAAAATTGGAGTCTATTAGACAAAGACCTAACCTTGGTAGGCCTGCTAACTTGAAAATTTGGTATGGGGGTTTTTTTGTGGAAACTAAAAGGGGTAAGAAACTGATATATGATGGTGATGGGGTTTCAATATATATTAAGGAAAGGGAAGATAATATTTGTTACCGGACAATCTCACATATCATAAGGAATGATTTGGGGTTCCCAAATGTGGGTGTCATTTGGTATAGGAGGAAGGGGTTAAGTTTAGAGAAAGGGCTTAAACAATACAAGAATGATGCTTGCCTTGCTGAATTATTGGAGACAAGGGATCAGAATAATATGGTCACAATTTGGGTTGAACATTGGCCTGATGATGATGATAGTAGTGGAGATGAGGATCAGGGGAATGGTGATGATGAGTACCATGGTAGTGATGAAAATGAGGACTCAGGGAATAATGCAGATGGTGGGGATGGTGGGGAAGGAGATGAAAGTGATGATGATGACAGTGCTGATGACCCAAGTTTTGTGGTGGATAGGAGGGATATGGACATGGATGTTGCTGACACTTTGGGCCACCAAGAAGGATATAGTTTGGACATGGACTTTGGTTGGGATGAGAATGATATCCTAGTTGGAGTTAATGGGCCCATTGCTGAACCCTCACATAAAGCCCAAAAAAAACCTAGAAGACCTAAACTTCAATACAGAAGGTATATAGCAGGTGGGGGGGCCTCAAAGTCTTCAAAAAGCAAAGACAATACAGAAGATGATGTTCTGTATACTGAGGAAGTTGATGAGGATAGACCAAGCCCAGATCTGTTCTCTGAAAATGTATCCCAGAGGATAAATACTGAAAATATTAGGCATGATGATGGTGTAATTGGTGAAGCTAGTGAGCAGCAAAGAGCAACAACTGAGCAGCCATCCCAGTTGGGAAGACCTGAACCAGAAGGGGAGGAGCAGTTCATTATCCCAACTGATGATGATTTAAATGAAGACTCAGCAGAGGAGGGGAGCTTGAGAGGAAGTGATGAAGAAGCTGATGACTATGGAACATTCAACCCAGAGGTTGATTTCAAGAAACCAGTGGAGTTAAAGCTTGGCTTGAAGTTTCCTTCAAACAATGTTCTGAGGAAAGCAATCAGGTATCATGCTGTGAAACATGGGTATGATTATTACTTTTTGCATAATAACAAGGATAGAATCACTTTGTATTGCAAGTATAGATGTAACTGTGAATGGAAAGCTTCTAAGAGAGTGATGTGCACTTGTACATTAAAAAGAAAGTGTACTTTTAAAATTCATGCAAGAAAAATGAGGGGTGAGGAGACATTTCAGATTAGGAGTTTAAGGCTGAAGCATGGTTGTGGTTTTCAGAATGCTAACAGTAAAGCAACTTGTGCTTTTATAGCTGAGCACTTTATAGATGCATTTAGGGATGATCCTAAAATGAGTATTCAAGCTTTCATACTTAGAATTCAAAGGGAACTAGGGGTTGATGTGCAGTACTATAAAGCATATTATGCTAGGCAAATGGCTTTGGAGCACATACATGGAAGTGCAGCTGACCAATACCATAGGGTTTGGGATTATGCAGCTGCTATCCAAAAGTACAACCCTGGTTCTTCTGCTTATATTTGTGTAAGTAACATAGAGAGGCCACCTGTTATGTTTGAGAGGTTGTACATCTGTTTACAACCTTGCAAAGAGGGATTCATACAAGGGTGTAGGCATATTTTGGGTGTAGATGGATGTCATTTGAGAGGGACTTTTCCAGGGATTTGTTTGGCTGCTGTGGGTAAGGATGGGAACAACAATTTGTTCCCAGTGGCCTGGGCTATAGTGGAGGCAGAGAATAAGGACACTTGGCAGTGGTTTCTGGAGCTCTTGGTGAAAGATCTTGGCTCTGTTACAGAGCATGTAACCTGGTTGCATGAGAAGGATGATCTGGCTTTCATGTCAGATAGGCAGAAGGTGAGTGTACATCTTCAAATCTTTTTATTTTGTTCTTCTACTGTGTATACTTCACTAACTTATACTACTTGATGTAGGGTTTGCTTAATGCCTTCTCAAAGGTCATTCCTGATGCTGAAGTCAGGTATTGCTGTAGGCATATATGGGCCAATTTTAAATTGGCCCATCCAGGAGAGGCATTTAGGCTATGCTTTTGGAAAAGCAGCTAGGGCTTCCAGTAAGGTATATTTAGGGTAGTGGATCTTTTCCTAATTAGGTATGTGCATTTGATGTTCATAAGGTCTGATGTGGTGTGGTGTTTGTTACATTTGTGCAGGAAGTGTTTGAGGCTCAAATGGAGTCAATCAAGATGCTATCCAAGGATGCATTTAATTATTTGAGCAAGATCCCACCCAAGCATTGGAGCAGACATGCCTTTTCAACCAAGACCAAGTCAGCCATGATCCTCAATAATTGTTGTGAGTCATTCAATAATGTGATTAGGGATGCAAGAGCACAACCTATCCTAACTATGATGGAGTGGATAAGACGATATGTAATGAAGAGGTGTTGTGAGAAAAGGGATGGATTGGAGAAGTATGAAGGTAAGATCATGCCTGCTGCTTTGAAGCAACTAGAAGTTGCACAACACATTGCAAGGAACTGTTTTGAGACTAAGTCCCATGTTGACAAGTTTGAGGTTAAGCATGGTGATGATATATATGTGGTGGATCTTAAGGAGAGAACTTGTGGTTGCTTTAGATGGGATGTTAGTGGCATTCCATGTTGCCATGCCTTTAGGTGCATCATGAGAAATAGGGCTGATCCAGAGGACTATGTCCATCAAGCCTACAGCAAGGAGGCATTTAGGCTCACCTATGCTCCTACATTCAACCCTATGCCTGGGATGAGGCAGTGGGAGAAGACACCTCATGTCAGACCAGAGCCACCCCCATTTAGGAAGCTACCTGGAAGGCCTTCTAAGAAGAAGAGAGTGAAGGAGGCAGGGGAAGGGGAGCCTGAGAAAGTTTCACAACTGGTTGTGAAGAAAAGAAAACCAGTCCAGTGCTCCAACTGTAGGAACTATGGCCATAACAAGAAGAAATGCACTAATGATCCTGCACCCCCACCCCCACCTAAGAAGACTGGAAGGCCTGCCAAAACCGGTTCTTTCAGGATGAAGAAAAGCAGCCTAAGAGGGGTGCACAAGTAGCAGAGGATCAGGAGAGCCAACAAGTCCCTGAAACAGAAGGACCACCTCTCTCACAACCTTGATGGAAGTGCACAAATCTGAGATGTTTCAATTGGTTTTTTTTTTGTTTGCTCTAAACTCATTATGTTGAACAATTAGTATGTTTTTTTTTGCATTGTAATGGTCCCATGATTGTAATGACTGTTGATCCTCATTGTTCTTATTAGAATGCAAAAATGAAATCTTTTTGAACAATCATGTGTGCTTCTTATTTACTAATTGCAATACAAAGTTCAACAACTGAAATCTTACAACAATGCTTTTATGGAGAATGTTCAAAAACCATTTTCATTGATCATTGTTAGGCTTGTTTCTACTGCCACATACAACAAAGTAGTGAAAATTTGTGGACTTTTTCTACTGCCACATACAAAGCAACACCTACAACATCAAACACTAACATGGTACTAAGTAGAATGTCAATCTTCATCTAATACTTCATACAAAAGAGTGAAATAACTAGTATAACAACAACAATTACAAATGCCTTAGATTTTGGAGCCACCCTAATACCATGCTTAGGTCCATCATTCATACCCCCTGACCTTAGCTCTTCAATTTCACTAATCATCATCAATTTATCCTCCTGATGCCTACTAATTTCCCTCTTCAGTAGTGTATTCTGAGATTTCAGAATTTGCTTCTCCAACACCAATTGATTGATGGTGTCCTTCTGCCATTCAGTCGAACCTTGGTCCACCCAATCAAAAAGCTCACATCCCCTGTGCCCACTCTCCTTGTCATAAAATTTGCATGCTATAAATTTCCTCCCTGGATTATCAACAGTCCATGATCTTTTTTCAGCAACTGGGACTCCACATCCACACTTCCTAGTACGTTTGGCTGAGGAAGATCCAGACTTTGAAGAAGACATTCTTCTATAAGATTAAAAAAAAAAAATTAGCCCTAATTTTCCGAAAATAAAACGAAAAGGAATTAATTAACATACCTTTAATTGAAGAAGACTGAAATTAGCCCAAGAGTTGAATTCTCTTTGACAAGGTGAAATTTAGGGTAAGAATGGGAGAGTTTTGAGTTTAGGGTCAAGGTTTCTGTTTTTGGGGAAAGAGATTGAGTTAAATGGGAGTTATATTTTAGGCGAGTGGGAGAGAGGGGTTCAAACATTAGATGTGTAACTCACGCGCACAATTTGGTGGGAAATCAGGAGTCAACGTCGGAATGTTGACTGTTTTGCCCGGAAAATCTAGTAAAGGTACTGAAAATAAAAGCTTTCACAACTTAAAGGTACTAGTTGACAAAAAAAAACAATAAAGGTACTAGTTCACAAAGTCAGTGCTATAAAAGGTACTATTTCACAATTTTTCCTCATTATTATCATTAATTATCATTATTATTAATTTATGATTATTAATATTATTTATTTATAACTATCATTTAGAAATATCCATAATACTATTATTATTATTCATTATTATTACTTATCAATATAATTATTATTTAATATTCGTATTATTATTGTTTAAATATTATTTATATATTTATTACATTCAATTTAATTCAATTTAATTTAATTCAATTCAATTCAGTTCAGTTCAGTTCAGTTGTTTTATGCCGAAGAGAACAGGCCCTAAAACATGAAGGTCTAAGCATTCTCCCTCTTTTAAGCCACATCAGCATAACTTTCTCTAAATAGTTATAGTAATAATGTCAAATTAGAAAGACTGCTAAATAGGAGTCTCTCCCTAGGCGAAACTAGGGTTTGAGGGTGAGTACTGGTTTTCCATTCTTTTGTCTCGATTTTTCGATCATTTTGATCCCATCTTGGGATAGAAGCTTGTCATTATGGCGGAAGAAATTTTGTTAAAAGTATCCAATCTTAAGATAACAGAGTTAGAAAATAATTCAATAGTTTTCGAGGATGATGCGGACGATGAGAATAATCACGATCTTGATTTGTCCTTGGTAGGGAAGGTGTTAACGGTGCGCTTGTACAATTTCGATGCCCTAAAGTGTACGCTTAACCAGATTTAAGCCATATCCAATGGTGCCTTGTTCAGACGTATCGAGAATGGCCTCTTTGTGGTCCAGTTCGCAAGTCGGCGCGACAAAACAAAGGTTTTGCAGGGCGTCCATGGACCTTTGATCAGAATCTTGTGATTCTGAATGAGATTGAAGGTGATGCCCAACCTTCGTATAACTGAAATTCTACCCTTTTTGGGCTCGTATTTATAACATGCCCATGGCATATAGGTCTGATAAACACGTGAAACTCATAGGAGGCTGTTTGGGGGAAGTTTTGGAGCTTGACTCGGATGGGATTCTGTGGGACAAGTCGGCAAGGGTTCGAGTTTCGTTGGATGTAACCCAGCCTTGCTTTGCGTCGAGTCCAGCGTGTTGCTTTGAGGAAAGGAGGCTCGGCAATGGTCGAGATTAAGTACGAACGGCTGCCAACGTTTTGTTATGTTTGCGGTTTAATCGGTCATATAGAGAGATATTATTTAAAGAATCATGAAGATGGAAAGGATACCGAGAAACAATGGGGATCTTGGCTTTGTGCGTCGCTGCGACGTCGTCAAAAGATGGAGGAGGAGACGAAGCGCTTCCTGGGTAGCGTTCGTAGTCTGGATTTCGACAGTCAAAGGTAACAGTTAATGTGGAGAATGAGTCACGGGTGGCAGTGGAGGTGGAGCAAGAGACGCGAGTGAGTTCGGGGGAGTTTCAGTCGTCGGGCCTTGGTGAGGCTGCTTCAGTGCCGTTTCTGACATTTTTGGGGCCCTAGGCAAAAAACGAAAAATGGGCCCCAAAATATAGATTTTTTCTTCATATATCTGATTTTAGATACTAATTTTTGAAGTTGTGTCTCGAACCTATGCAAAAACAAATATAGCATTTGTCTTTTAGAAATATGGTGGTATTAGTACGCTTTAGTTTATTTCTTCAATAACTTCTTTTCTTAAAAGAATTTCTTAAGTATTGAATGCCATCATCATTGAATAATCTAAAAGTCTTTCTCATGGTAAGGTTACCATTTATCACCAAAAAGAGAAAACTATATCTATCCATAAAAAATACTAGAAAAAATTGTTCACCAAACTATATCTTTTGGAAAGGAAGAAAATTGTTCAAAAAAATTAAAATATTAGAAAAAAAATTAATAGAATGTGTAAAGATATTATTACGAAACAACGACATTTAAAAATAAAATTAAGAAGAAATCAAATATCAAAATTAATACACAGACTTATATTTGACGGTCCATCCATGAGTACATGGTTATGTTTAAAATAAAATGGTAAGGTTTGAACATAAAGGTTCAAAGTTTTAAAATTTTAACGCTTTTAAGTAAAAATCTCAGCGATTATAAGATTATGAGCTAAAACCTTTTTACTTCAAATTAAAACCTTTTGGTTTTAATGGTCTATCCCAAGACTTACTCAATATAGATAATAGTTTTTCAATTGATTTTCAAAGCTCCTTGTTGAGAAAACTTTTTTAGTAAAATTGTTTTAGATGATTGAAACTCATATGAATTGGAGTGTGGTACCATACAAATTATAGATGATAATTCTTTATCACTATTCAATGGGAATATTGGACAAAAATTTGCTATTAATTGTTGAACATTTTGGGGAAAATAATGTTTTACATTTGAATTAAAGGTGGGATGATTGGGAAAATACGAAGAAGTTCATGAGATTGGCAAAATATTAGAACTAGGAGGTGAAAGTTTAGGAAAAAAGATAGTAATAAAGATCCCTAAAATATTCTCTTTCTTCTTTTCTTGTTCAGTATTTTCCGAGTATCCCCGAACAGAAGCAATTACTTTTATTTTTTTTTACTACTTCATATGACATATTTTCTAATTTGGGCCCCTTGATGAGCTGGGCCCTAGGCGGTTGCACTCGAGGCCTACCCTCAGAACTGGCCCTGCTGCTTCATTGCACGTCGTGGCAGCAGCCCATGCAAAGGACGTGAATGCCAACATGCAAGCAGGTAATATAAGTGACCATGTCACTACTCAAAGTCACACTTTTTTTTTTATTCTAGTCCTAAGGCTGCCCATCCTAAGTCTAGAAAGCAAAAAATAAAAGCCAGAGTTGTGCCTATGGAGATTAATGCCTCGCCTAGTATTGATAATTTGATTGCTAATAATAACACACTTGGTGACAAGCGCAAATTGTCGGGCTCTATGATTGTTACTGATGATAGTGATAATGAAAATTCGAACACGAAAAAGCAAAAGATGGTCTTAGTCTGTGATCCTATCAGTAGTATGGCAACTGTCGAGGCGGTGGTTGGTGTGATCCAACCCCGCCCGACATTATGAATATTATGTGTTGGAACTGTCGGGGCCTGGGCAACCCCTGGACAGTTCGTCAGTTAAGGAGGTGGTTCACATCTGTTGCTCCCGATATACTCTTTTTATCGGAAACGAAGATAAAAAAAGTTGTTGTTGAGTTGTTGAAAGAAAAGATTGGGTTTACTAACGCTATAGGTGTTTCGAGTATTGGTTTGTCAGGGGGTTTGTGTTTGATGTGGAATAATGCTACTGTTTCTTTCTCTATGACTTCTTATTCGTAAAATCATATTTGTGGTGATGTGGTTAGTAGGGGTGAGGTGAAGTGGAGGTTTGTTGGTATTTATGGGTGGCCGGAGGAGGCAAATAAACACAAAAGTTGGGCTCTTATGCGTTCTCTATGTGGTGATTTCGAGCTCCCTACTGTTATGGGTGGAGATTTCAATGAGATTCTTGACTATGACGAAAAAGCAGGGGGTGCTAATAGAGAGAGGAGGGAGATGGTTGGTTTTCGAGATGTGGTGGAGGAATGCGGGCTTGTTGATCTAAGGGTGGTGGGGCAATGGTACACTTGGGAAAGAGGTAATAGTCCTGAGACAAGGGTGAGGGAGCGGCTTGATCGTTACCTAGTTACTTGGGATTGGCTAAGCAAATTTCCAGGGGCTTTTACAGAGCACACAGTTCGTTATAAGTCGGATCACAGTGCCATTATTCTTAGGGGAGCTGTTATGTAATACCCCGAATTTTTAACTAGTTTTATTATTTACTAATTATATTTAATAGCTTAATTTTGTCCTAAATATTTTCTGAAATGATCATGGTAAGATTATTTTCTAAAATATATTACATTTAATTTAACTATTATAAAAGTTATGTTATGATGGTAATGATTTATTTATAGTGTAGTGTATAGTTTTCATATCTTCTTGACTTTGGAAAATCACCATGACCACACAACTCATCTTCTTCCTTAAGCTTCATGACCTTGCTCCCCAAGGCTTCTAGAACTCCTTGCTCTCCAAGTATTCTTCACCATTAAGTCTTCATTAGTTTAATGGAATTTTTCTTCCTAAAATCACTATAAATAGTGGGTTAATTTCACCATTTTTCACTCACTTGAAAATTACAAACTATAACCACAACCTCCATTTACACCATCAAATAAAAATCTGAATTTTCATTGATGTGTCTTATTCTTGTTGAGTACCCATAAATGGCCCTAAATACCCACTCTCTTTCTCCTTTAAATTTAGGTTATCGTACTGTTTTTCCCTAATATAGTCGTCTTACAGTACGAATCTGCATATTTAGACCCAAAAATCATCTGATTCGGAGTTCGGAGTAAAGAGTTAGACCCTCTGTAAGTTTTATATTGTTTTAAAGTCCATTTTACTTCATAAAATAATCATACAACCTAATTATAGTTTAAAATCGATTATGACATAATCACTAATATGACACCTCTAGTATATAAAGGGTATCTTTGGTTAATTAAGTTGTAGTTTCATGCTCATATAGTTATAACTCAAGTTTATGTATTCTAAAGTAGTACTAATTAAGTACACTTGGATTTTTAAGTATAATGTTAGTAAGCTTAATTTATAATTATAGTCCCACTTTTAGCTTAATGAAATAAGTATCACTTTTTAAGTTGTTAATTAAGTAAGTCACTTATACAAGGACACTAACTAGTAAGAAATATCACTAATACAAGTTAGAGTTTAACAATGAGTTAGATATCACTTTACTATTAAAAGTCTAACTAAAGTATGAAAGTTCTATAATCATACCTTCAAGTCATTAAACATGAATTTTCATGAATCTTATAAGTAGTGGTTGTTACTAAATAAATAGTTTTAATTTTACATAAGTTAGTAATCAAGTTACTAAATTCAAGAAGTATAGTTTAAGTAATAAATGGTGATAATGAGGTTTCACAACTATCAAATTCATAAACACTCTAGTAATTCATAGACACACATGATAGAAATGGATCGTAGAGTTCAAAGATCTAGAATAAAATATTAATAACTCGTCTTTTATTAATCCTTGAATAGATTAGAAAGGAAAAAGGAATATTACAAGCCTCACCCGGCTATCAAGTATAATAATCGCGACTCCCCTTCCAACTACGTTTTATGACGCTTTTACTTAATGTTTGATGATATGTGTTTATGGATTGCAGGATATGAAATGTTTTGCTAACTGATGTTTACGATGTTATGATATAAATGTTTTCATGATGCTTAAAAGATGTTTTATGACTAAATATAAAAATACGAAACATGATAAATGAAAGTGAATGACGGTTCTTGGCAGTACTTTATGCAAGTGTCACCTTTGTTGTGACCGCCTTTCGGATATGGGCACCGCAAGTATCACCTTTGTTGTGACCGCCTTTCGGATATGTTATGGGCACCGCAAGTGTCACCTTTGTTGTGACCGCCTTTCGGATATATGTTATGGGCACCACAAGTGTCACCTTTGTTGTGACCGCCTTTCGGATTAATGTTATAGGCACCGCAAGTGTCACCTTTGTTGTGCCACCTTTCGGTTAATGATTATGATGTTGTACTTGCCAAGTTACCATTAAAAATGATGTAAGATTATAAAGGATAATATCTCAAAATGGTTGGATTTCTAATATCAAGTTATATGTTTATGAAATGATGTTTGCGATATTCTCTTCTCCCTGTTTTCAAATAAAATGAGTTGAAATGAATTTACGTTGTTAGAGTAGTATGTTACTGAGCCTCGGCTCATGACGTTTTTTTTCTGTTTTAGGTATGGCAAAGCATATGCAAGGGTGATATTATGGATTATGTTGAAGTGACTCTACACATATTTGGGATATTTAGAAAACTATGTATTATGAGTAATCATTATTACTCTAGTTGAGAGTTTGTATATTTTTAGAGACCATTTTAAGGCTATTATTTTATTTATGGGCCCATAACCCACAGCTTAAGTTCCATTTCCGCTGCCAATCATGAGTAATTAAGTTTATGTATTTTTCGGGGCGTTACATGTTAACCCTCACACGAGCAGAAGAGGAGGAGGGAGGAAATTTAAATTTGAGACAGGGTGGTTACTTGATGAGAGATGTGAAGGGGTGGTCCGAAAAGCATGGGAGGAGGCTATGGGTCAGCCGATTCAGACTCGTCTTGCGGCAGTAGGTCGTAATCTGTTGGTTTGGAGTAGGGGTGTTCAATGTCGGATATCGGATCGGATCCGATCCGAAAATTTCGGATCGGGGAAATTGCGATCCGAATCCGATCCGAAATTTTCGGATATCCGAACTTTTCGGATCGGATCACCGGGTTTTCGGATCGGATACCGGGTTTTCGGATCGGATCACCGGATTTTCGGATCGGGTCCGTTGAAATTTTTGAAAAATCCCGACCCGTATCCGATCCGAAAACCCGAAATTTTTTCCGGATACCCGATCCGAAATATCCGAAATCTTAAAATCGGATCGGATATCCGAAATTTCGGATCGGGTCGGCAGATTTTCGGATCGGATCGGCAGATTTTCGGATCGGATATTTTTGCACACCCCTAGTTTGGAGTAAGGAAGGGTACGGTAATTTGCCTAAGCATATCGAAAAGGTGGAAAAAGCACTTCATGTGGCGCAGATGGCTCCGATTTCTCCTATGAGTTGTGATAACCGCAGTTCCTTTGAAAAACAACTTGATGATCTAAATTCCAAACATGAGGCTCATTGGTACCTTAGATCGCGAGTGGCAGAAATAAAAGATGGTGACCGCAACACAAAATATTTCCACCACAAGGCTTCCCAAAGGAAGCAATGCAACCTTATCAAAGGTGTTTTTGATGGTGAGGGTGAATGGCAAACTGAACCGGAGATGATTGAAAAAGAAGTTGGAAAGTATTCTCAAAGAACTTTTCACATCAGATAATCCTTCTGCTCAACAATATGAGGAGGTTATGCAACATGTTAGTTTCTCTATTTCTGCTAAGTATAATGATGCCATGATGCGTCCTTATACCAAGGATGAGATTTTTTCGGCGTCAAGTCAAATGCATCCTTGTAATGCTCTTGGGCCTGACAAAATGCATGCAATTTTATATCAGAGATTTTGGCATATTATTGGAGATGAGGTATTTGAATTTGTGAGCAATATTTTACATGGTTCTTTCTTTCCTGAAGATGTTAATTGTACTAATATTGCTCTTATTCCTAAAGTTAAATCCCCTACTCTTGTTGCTGAATTTAGGCCTATAAGTCTATGTAACGTTTTATATAAAATTGCTTCTAAAGCTCTTGTAATTAGACTTAAGAATATTCTCCCTGCTATTGTGACGAAGAATCAGAGTGCCTTTGTTCCTGAGAGGATGATTACTGATAATTCTCTAATAGCCCTGGAGATTTTTCACTCTATGAAGCAACGCAATAAAAGCAGAATATGTATTATGGTAATGAAGCTTGATAGAGTAAGGCATATGATTGTGTGGAGTGGGGATTTCTGAGGAAACTTCTTCTTACTATGGGTTTCGATGGTAGATGGGTGAACGTGGTGATGCAATGTGTAACAACAATATCCTACTCTTTCCTGATCAATGGAAGAGTGTGTGGGCAAGTGTCTCCTACTAGGGGCTTGAGACAAGGAGATCCTCTCTCTCCCTTCTTATTTATCTCAGTTGCTGATGCTTTTTCACAGATGTTACAGAAAAAGGTCGATGCCCGAATTCTTCATGGTGCAAAAGCTAGCAGAAATGGTCCAGAGATATCTCACCTTTTTTTCGCAGATGATAGCTTACTTTTTACAAGAGCCACCCGATAATAATGCTTAACAATAATTGAAATTCTCAACCAATATGAAAAAGCATCTGGGCAGAAAATTAACTATGAAAAGTCGGAGGTGTCTTTTAGTTAGAAGTCTGCAGAGAGCGAAGAGAGGAGTTGATTAATCTGGTCCAGTTGAAGCATGTTGTAACTCATCACAAGTACTTGGGCATCCCTACTGTCAGCAGCGGTTCGAAGAAAATTATGTTTAGAAGCATCCTGGATCGAGTATGATATATTCTTTAGATCAATTAAAAATTATAATAGTCAAATGAACAATAGTCATTCCCCATAATTAATATACTCCTATAGGTTTTCAAAATGAATGAGTAGGAGCAATTCTACAGTTTTCTTCAAATAACTAGTAAGCTAGTTAGTTAACTAGATGCCTATAAATTTTGAAAATAACTTAAAGCTCCCATATACCACTTTGTAGCACCCCGATAATTCTCTCTTTTCAGAAATACCTTTATAATAATATAAAAGTAGAGAATTACCCAAGTATTATCGCCCGTGTGATAACGTATCGGCTTATTTAGAATTTTGCAGCGGAAAACAAATAACTAAACTTTGACTTTATTATAACTAAATAAATAAATAAATAAGTATTTAGAACTTAAATAATCTAGATTAGTCTACTCCAACAAACTTAATAACATATATTCTCATTAATGCAGAAAGTAAAATATACTAGTTACACATTCTTTCCATTCCAGATTCCCAATGATGCACATCTGCAAACCTGTAATGTCAATGCTTTAATGAATCTGCTCACCATAATGTGTCATCACAGGATCAATAAGGCAAAGCCATGATCACAATCACAAACAAAGAACGTAATCAGCAAAGCTGAGTACTACATACTAAAACATAAGCATTCCTAACATGATACTACGGGCATGTTCTCTTCGGCATAAAACAGCTGAACTGAAATGAACTGAACTGAACTAAACTAAACTGAATTGAACTGAACTAAACTGAATTGAACTGAACTGAATTGAACTGAACTGAATAGTGATATGTGAGAGTAAAAGTATTGTCAAGAGCTGAACTGAACTAAATTGAATTGATCTGAACTGAATTGAACTGAACTGAACTGAATTGAACTGAAAATAAGCTGGGGAGAACAGACCCTAATAAAATAATATGCAGGGATAATATATTCATATAATAATCATATAACACTGAACTAAACTCTAAACATCTTTTTAATACTTTAATGGAATAGTTATTGGAACTAAGTTGTCTTATCTACTAATGCCTTCACCTACGAAGACAAAATACGAGTGCTACTAGGCACTACACGCATTTCAGATTGACCTGCGATATCGAGGAACTTTTGCTAACTGAAAAAGGGATGGTGATCAATCCATTCCCGTAAAAAGCCATGGCTCGACCATGTACTCCAACTCCTAATGTCCAACTCTAGACGTGCACCAGTCTAAAGTCTATAACTATTCTCGTTACACTTTACGTTATTTACATATTATCACTTGTTATGACACACATACAAGCAACACAGAAATAATAATCAAACAGTCACAACGGAACTTCTTTTATCTTTTAGGATTTAATAAGTGATCACAACTTACAATCCAAGACTACTTTCTTTTTAATCTCAACTTTCTTATTTGTTGAACCTAGCCAACAATAATCTTACCTTTAAAAAGGCATAACTTATCAAACTTACCAAATAAGGCCCACAACCCTCATAAGATAATGAAAATAAACTTGATAGGGAATACATGAATAACATGATTCAATCTCTATAACATATATTAATTCCTCATGCGAATTAATAAATAAAAACTCTTTTCATGCTTGTATAAATATTCCATACAAACATACAATCTAGTATTCATAATAAATCTCAAATCACATGCTTGCACACAGGCATAAAACATGTAGCAATCAAATACTAGAAATTATATATGAACATAATAAGTTCCTATACACATGATACTAAAATTTCTTTCTCCTTAGATCATGATATTAATCACATAGCACGCAATTATGTACATACCTTGTGTAAACTAGACGGCAGGCCACTTTTAACTCCTTAAAAGTCTCCTACAGAATATTCTCCGCCTAAAAATTAATATAAACTAAAATCAATTCTCTTAAATAAAAATACAGCAACTCTAAAATATTTAAAATCCCCTTTTAATATATTCAAAAGCTGATTTTAATATCAAAACTTCAATTACTTTTAACTCCTAGCATAATACTACCACACTAGTAATTAAAACTCCATTAATAAACTTCTTTCTGAAATTCCAGCAACTTTTAAAATCATAAAACCTTCTTTAAACATATATAAACATGTTTAAAATCATAATCTAAAACAATCTCATAGTATTATGATGTTACTATGGTTTTCTAGTAATTAAAACCCTAAAAATCCATGTTTTAATGATTAAAACTTCAATCTAACCATAATGAACAAATCTGAATTTTTATTCTCATAATATAATATATATATGAATCAAGATTATTTATTAAAACAGTATATTAAACCCAATAATCATGATTAACATTAAAAGAAAGCATAAAAACATAGTCTTTAATGGAATCTTGAGGAAGAAGAAAAGAAAACAACCACAAAGGAAGAACAAAGGGGAGCCGGAAATTAGAGGACCACGGTAGCAGCACAGTGGCGCAACTCACGGTGGTTTTGGAAGGCTTGTGACTTTTCTTATTGAAGAAGAAATATTACTTGATGAAGAAGAAAGAAAGAACTTGGAAGAGAAAAAGGAAAAGAAACCGTGGAAGAGGAGAGAGAAAATGTCGTGTGGTTTGAGAAAGAGGAGAGAGAAAATATTCTTTGTGTGGGGTAAAATAATTGAGTGATAGGATATTTATAAGGAGCTTCCCTTTTGGACTTAGGAAAAGGAGATTGGGATTAATGATAATTGATGATGAATAGGATAAATAAATTAGAACTTTTATCATCAATATAACTCATTGTCCTTATTGGGTTCCTCAAGTCCATTAGACTTCTTTTCCACTAGAAATAAGTATTTAAAAATTTTATCAAAACATGTTTAATTAAAGTATTTTTAACTTTCTTAATCCTTAAAATAATTTCATTTGACTTTTAAAATAGTCAACCTTTTCAAATAGTCAAATCATTTTAAAACTAGAGTATGTTTAAATATAAATATATATATACTAAAAATATTTATAAAATCCTTTAAAATTATGGGGGATTACAGTCTACCCTCCTTAAAACAAGTTCCGTCACGAGACTTGACACGAAAACTCACATACTTTCGAAAGTTTGAACTCGTCTTTTTTCAAAAGTTTAAAAGAATTGTGGCACTTTTTCACACTTTTGCTAACTTAAAACACTTGTGTTACTTATGAACATATTTCGCATGCGGAGACTCTACTTCTTTTGCACCAACATGTGCCAATTTTCCCAACATAGGCATACATATGCATAAAAGCTCATACAAATAAACAAAAAGCGCAAAATTTATCGCATTATACCCCCTTAAAAAAAAAGATATACGCCCTCGTAACTCACCTCAAGGAATAGGTCTGGATACTTCTTTCTCATATCATCTTCGGCTTCCCACGTTGCCTCTTTACACTCGTGGTTGGACCAAAGGACTTTCACGATGTGGACATCCTTATTGCGTGTACTACGCACTTTCCTGTCGAGAATCTTGACAGGTCTTTCCTCATAGGTGAGGCTACTATCGATCTGAACTCGTTCAGGCTCTAGGACATGACGCTTTTCAGGGTTGTAGCGCTAAGTTGGGAAATATGGAATACATCATGCATCTTCTCAAACTCCATTGGCAATGCCAATCTATAAGCTACTTTTCCAATGCGCTCTAAAATTTCATATGGGGATACTTACTTTGCACTTAGCTTGCCCTTTTTCCCAAATCTCATGACGCCCTTAGTGGGTGATACTTTCAAGAACACCTTATCACCTATAGCAAACTCATCCTCGCGTCATTTCAAATCAGCATAACTTTTCTGCCTATCTTGCGCAGCTTGAATTCTAGCCTGAATCAATCTAACATTCTTAACGGTTTCCTCAACGAATTATGTCCCCAAGACGATATTTTCACTAAAATCATTCCAACAAATGGGACTTCTACATTTCCGTCCATATAATGCCTCAAAAGGTGTCATCTTAATGCTCACATGATAATTATTGTTATAGGAAAACTCAATCAAATCTAATTGGTCCTCCCAACTACCTTGAAAGTCAATCGCACATGCTCTCAATAGTTTGATTAGTCCTCTCAATCTGACCATCAGTCGCAGGGTGAAAGGTTGTACTCATTTTCAATGTTGTCCCAAGATTTAATTGGACCTTTTTCCAAAACTTCGAAAGAAACCTAGAGTCACAGTCAGAAATGAAATCTTTTGGAACTCCATGCAGTCTCACCACATGCTTAATGTAAGTCTTGGCGAGCTGCTTCTTTTTCCATGTCTCCTTAATAGGTATAAACACGGCGGATTTGGTCAATCTATCCACAATAACCCAGATGGTGTCATTTTCACTTCTCGTTTTAGGTAAGGCAGTCACAAAGTCCATAGAAATAGAATCCCACTTCCATCCAGGAACCTCTAAAGATTGAACCTTCCCCATGGGTCTCTTATGATCTATCTTCACCTTCTGACAGGTTATGCACTTAGACATATACTCAGCTACCTCTCGCTTCATATTTGGCCACCAATAGATAACCTTAAGGTCTTTATACATACAATGTCAAAAAAATCGGACAACTAATCACTTTCATTTGATAAGTAATCCAACAAAACGCTTTTTGTAGTTAGTATTACACCTTCATCGTTCATGTTGATTTCTTCAAATGGATATCGATCGACATACGAAAGGAGCTCGTTCAGGATTGCAATGAAAAAAATGTAGTACCATATATTCTAAGTCAATAAAAATACTAGAATTTTTTATCGTAGAGAACACATATTCCGCACTAGTGGAAAAAACATCAAGTGCTCCGGTTAAAAACCCTACAAGTGCTCTGTATTTGACCCGTAGCAGACGTCATACGAGCACTTGATCATTTATCAAGTGCTCCGGTTGAAAACCGGAGCACTTAGATTCACAAGTGCTCCGGTTGTATAAAAAACCGGAGCACTTGTGAATATTATATGCTCAAAATAATTCAAGTGCTCCGGTTGATAAGAAAAAACCGGAGCACTTGTGAATCAAGTGCTCCGGTTTTTGCTTATCAACCGAAGCACTTGGCTATTTTCTTTTTTAAAAAAATAACCACTACTACTGCCATGGCAGCAACCAGTAGCATAATACAGTAATAATATTCACTAACTACGGAGAAACGAACCTGTTGCACATTAAATGCAGTAGGTGGTAATATTTCTAGTATTGGAGGGAGCAAATGATGCACATTAAATGCATAGCAACACAAAAGTATAAGTTCAAAGTTAAACAACTACACAAACCTGGTTAATAGTGTTTAGCATACACATTATATTGCATCAAAAGCACAAACTACTCATTAACCCCAATATGTCATATAGCTTACAACTTTTTGCTGAGACAAAAAGCATGGATGAAGAGAGATATACAATCTACCACAAGCAATAGTAAAATCTACGGCAGAAACGACCCTGTTGCAGCTAACTTCAAGCTTGTCTCTATATCTGGAATACTCAGAACCAACACTCCTGGTGTATCCAGAACATAAATGCTAGGCTGATGTGCAATCTGTGCAAAATGTAAACAATTTTAGAGTGTTACCCACTTCCGAACATACTCGGAGCCTTAAATTTCATGATGGATTAAGGGTGGTGGATGAGGAGCATCTGGAGCTGACATGACGCTCAAAAGTGAAATAAAAAGGAAATCAGACAACCAACAATTATCAACAAATCACAGGACAATTTCAAATGAAATATAAGGCCCACCTAACTAAAACTCATTAGAGTGGACCTATTCTAAAACATATAAGACTAATAATTGCCTCTAATACTTTCTTTTCTAGTAATCTGAGCAAGTAAGACACAAATTAAACATAGATATGTTGGTCTTGTTCTAACCTCTCTAAAGAACCTTTCTTTTCTTTCCATATGAAGCACTTATTATGGGAATTTTCAAACTCCGAGGTATTTTAATCATCTAACTTTACCTCTACAGTAGTGGCACTCATACAAAATCAAAGAACTTACTAACGCCAAGTTGAAAGTTGGTCACCTCAAATATTTGATTCTATTTCGTATTAGAAAAGCGTCAAGGAGGAACACATAAGCATAGGAGAATTACCTGTAAGTGCATGAGATGATGCTGCAAATCCACAAGTTTTGAATACACCGTAGATTCGGTTTCTGAGAATAGGTTATCATAGTCCTGATAGAACAAAACAGGTAACAGGACACCAGAATTCAGACATCATATTAATTGCCAGTACTAG
Source organism: Beta vulgaris subsp. vulgaris (assembly GCF_026745355.1). NCBI lineage: Eukaryota > Viridiplantae > Streptophyta > Magnoliopsida > Caryophyllales > Amaranthaceae > Beta > Beta vulgaris. The sequence continues at coordinate 27,393,799 of NC_079203.1, forward strand.
TACAATTCAAAAACCTTAAATAAGAATGCTAAACTCCTTAAGCTGCACATTAAACAAAAAAGAGTGTGGATTAAATGTGAGTAAGATCCACCAGATATTATAATCAAGTGAAAGAACCTACAGATGCTAACACAAGGTAAAACTTGGAAAGAAACAAGTTACTTTACCTGCTCACAAAGTGCACCTAGTCTTATAAGTGCCATCCTCCCATCACTTCTTGTAACAACGGCAGTTCCAACCTGTTAGTAACAAACGACTAAATCAATATCCAACAGTCGGGAGAGTCTATGAATTCAAGAAGGGAACTGCACTCAAGAAACTGATATAAAAAAGGGAGTCCAACAATATATTATATTACTTCACATACTGAAATATTCGAACCAGTTAAAGAGTGTATATATACAATGTCGGGAGAGTCTATGAATTCAAGAAGGGCGAGTTTCTTACTCAAGTGGGCGGTAGGTGAAGCAAAATCACCTAAAAAACAATGTCTAATGTACAAATCACCACTTTAAGCTGACCCATAAAACAAAGAATAGAAACTGCTGGGCGATGAATAAGTCAATCTGTCTAACTGAAAGTATGAGTATTTTATCAATAAATGATTTGTCACACACATAATATTCAAGAATATAAGCTAGTCAAGTCTTACAAAGTGTTTTTCGCTCTGATGTATTTTCACCAGCGCAGAAAGATGTCGATTTAGCAACTAAAAATATGCTGCATCCTCAAGCCAGCATGCATAGTATAGGGAAGAGTGAACATTGTCAACTGATGTATTTCAAAATTTAGCATTCCACTATGTATCCAGCATCTTGGACAAAGAGAACTATATTAACAAATTCCAAAAATTTCCAACTCTATCTCGATTGACCTTGCAAATGACTTTGCCGGATCACCACTGCCATAAAAATATTATTGTTCATGGGTAGCATACACTGCCCTGCCATTCCTTCCTCTTATAGCCCTGATAATTATCTTATTTACATTGTATTAAGATTGATATTTCTTACAAAAGAAAAAAAAACTAGCTTTCTCCTATTTGGAAGTGAGACATTCACAATTGCAGCATGAAATAGCCATTCCCAACTTCAAAGATCTCGTGGAGCTCCAAGTGATTTTTTTTAAAGAAATTAAAAATTGACTGAATCATGATTCATCTTACATATTTAGGATACAACAAGACTCATAAGTTATGCAAATCAGAGAAAGCAACTGACTTGATATCTCAGGATCCGTTTGGAATTCTTCAAGCTGGCTTTTGAGTTCCCCATCACTCATAATAAGGCGCTCTGCAGCCTAGCAAATAATGTGTTGTTAACAAATATCAATCTCAAGTAGAAACACAAAATTTGTAACCCTGGAAATAGGGTAGAGTTAACATATACCACATTTAGTGTAAAATAAAGAATAGGTCAGGTTCTAACATATACATACTAGCTTCTCTTCATTGCAGGAAACAACTGTGGATATTGATGCCTGCTCCCGCATACTTATGCCAGTAATAATTTCATCTTACTTGCGAAGCTTTAGTGTCATTGCCCACTGTATCTTAAGCATGGAAGCAAATTCCCACAATAGTTTCTAGATTATATATGGTAAATATTCCCTCTTCCCCAGAATGATGTATCACTATGCTTAATTGCTTATGACTTGGATTAAAACGTATCCATTTAACAAGAATGTACCTTTCCAGGAAGTGCACATTTGCTCATATAATAAGCATGTACAGATACTAATAGTGGGAGGGGAACACTTTAGAAATTCAGAATACGTGTTCCTCATACTAATAGTTATTCCTAAGTCACCCTTTCTCACATCACCAAAATGATACACCCCAAACCCTCAGCAGGGAGAACACGACACCTGTGCTGCTCCCTTTAAGTCTACCCTGTGCATAGATTATATATTTCAGAATATTGCCATGTTCTCTTAACCTAAAATAAGGTGATCAAGCTTGGATTTGTTAAGGTTTAGTTTGGTCTGGTCTAATCGGGTCGGGTTTGGATATTTCTGGTCTGATTTTCCTAGTGTGACTAAACTTTGACCGCTTTTGTACATGAACATATAAGAGAAAGCAAATGTGGGATCTTGTTAGATTAGAACTAGATGTGTTTCCAAAATATCAACTTTCCATAATTTTGTATACATAATAAAGATATTGATGGAGATCAGTTATCTTGTCTGAATATTTGTGGTCTGGATTTTGATGATTTGGTCTTTTATAGTCTCATTTCAACAAGAATATGTAATAAAATCTGTAATATAGTGACGGAAACATAGTCTTATTAAGGAGTATATTTGAAACTAATTCAAAGAATTAAGAATACTAGGAGAAACAGCTAGATATGTAACATAAACTTCTTGCACATTCAAGTGGTAACGGGAAACTATTATGGTTAGGTATTCGGTAGAAGACAAAATTCGGTCAGCCACGAATTTCAACATGAATATCAGATAACCAACCATCACACTCTACCACATTTGGCTTACAAGAACTTCCTAACTTGGCCTCTAGCATATTAAAGTGACCATTTGTCCCTGATGTAAATGGTGATGGTGGTTGAAATATAACCACAATATCAAGCATTATGTCAGATTGTTATAGTAGCATATTAATTAAAGAAGAGCACAGGGTGGTGGAAATTGAATGCAATGTCTAAAACAAAAAAATAGAATAAATTCCATACCCAGGATATCCCTTCATTCTCATGATGGAACCCACTATATGCACCAGCCATGCAAGAGTGGTCTCGACTACAGAAACGTTGCTACTAGTTACGTAATCCTGGAGCATCACGCCATCCTAAATTACACAATCAGATCAGTCGTTTAACATTAATGCTTAGTTCTGATATTGAGAGTTGTTCACTAAAAGAATACATTATACCACATATTCTTGTAATACAGGGTCCATTAAATATTTCAAGTAGGTACTGCAACCGCGATACTGCAATAAAGAAGAAAATACTGCAATAAAGAAGATAATTATATTCGCATACTGTTATTTCACTAGGAACACTACAAGAGGGGGGGTGAATTGTAGTGTGGAACTTATTGCCCAAATAATGCGGAATTTAAAACATAAGCAATAAGGAACTGAAAGTGCAAGAGAGATTTTTACTGGAAACTTCTTGTCTCAATACAAGAAGAAAAACCACGACCTACTCAGGATTTAAACTCTTCACTATAATAGGAAATCTCCTATGATTCAACCTATTACATACTCAAGTTCCACTCAGAACTCCAACTCTCTCACAATCTCCACTCTATACTCTAAACTTAACTCTAAGTCTTTCAAGAGTTCCCACAACTCTTTACAAAAGGTTTACTCAAACCCTTCACCCTTAGATAGACTTCACCCTGAGTCTACGCATACACAACAAGAACTTACTCAAGTTCCTAACTCGAACTTGATACAAGAATTCACTCAAACCCTTTACCAAGTTTCCATTACAAGAGTTCACTTAAACCCTTCAACCCCAAACTCAAATACAGACGCTTGATAATTTGGTTTAACTCTAGTATATAGAAACTGAATAATTGTAAAGGAACATGGTACTCGTAGGAACTTGAAACTCAAAGGAACTGACTCATACAAGGAATAGAAAATATATTTATTTTGTAACGTTATTCCTTAAGCCAAACTTATGGAATGACATAAGTCTACACTATGGAAAGACACTAGTCAGACAATTTGAAACTCAATTGAACTTGTATATTTATGCAGTCTTTGAATGAACTGGGATGAATCATGTGTAGTGGTTAAACCATTATCCCATGATGTTCCTTCCCTTAAGGAACACGTTCCTTAACACATCCCATGATCTCCATGATCACTGTTAAACGTGGGAGAGAATTAAGTTACTGCTTCCTAAATTTTAGCAACCACTTTGAGCATTAATTTGAAAATCTGATTTAATTAAAAACATATTAATTATTAAATCTGAAATTAAATCATTTTAATAAAAATATTATCTTTAAATTTCTTCCGTAAAAACCGAATAATATTTTTATTATCTTTTGAAAAATAAAATCTTTTCCTTAAAAAGATTTTCCATAAAATCAGATTTTTCCTTAAATAAAACGGTTACCTATATTCTAGGCATAATTTACTCAACTGACATAAATGAACCGTTGTAATGCTCCATCCTAAGTATAGTTCCTTTTAATAGTTAGTTCCTTTAACTTAGATTAATAGACTACCACGTCTGTTCCTTTAGAGAGGAACAAACAGACGATTTCTTTAACAACACTCATCATGCGTATTATAAATCTAGGCTCTTTATTTTTCAAAAACTGAAAAATAAAATTAAATTAATTAAAATCAGATTCCTAAAGAAACCGATTTTATTAAAAACTTATCTTTTATTTTAAAACTAAAACTTATCTTTTATTTTAAAACTAAAACTTATCCTAAAACAACTAATGCATATTGTTTATAAATAATTAACCAAGTAGAGATTTATTAAAAAATAAACTCTAAATAAATTCTTATAGATAAAGATAATAATATGCATCAGATTTATTGACTCTTAAATACTTTTGACTCTAAGTTCCACGAGTTCCTTTATCCTTACGAGTTTCTTTAGACCTTGTTCCTTTACCTTTTACGTCTCCACATACTTACATGAATCCTAGAAAATAAACTCATATTTTCTGCCTTCATGCTCCATGCTGCTCCAACTCAAGAAACGCATGTTGATGCTCCACCTTTGGAACTTCAGTGTGCTAGTTCCTTTAAGAAACTTCGCACTCATAGTTCCTGCTCAGGAACTTCTTGTTTCAACTCTGAAACGTTATATTGTTGCTCCCACTCAGGAACTGCTCCAGAACTTCATATTCAATGTTCTCACAGGATGTACCTAGGAACCGCTCTATTTGTGTTCCTTATAGGAACTCTTTTAGGAACTTCACTTGTTGGAATACCTTCATGATGTGATATATTCAACCTTTGATGACTTGTTTCATGTTAATGTAATATGCACATCTCAAACACACATGTTAGTTAGATAATCATCATTTGTTTACAATCATCAAAATACTACATGACTCAACACATACCTTAATTAGGTTCATTATAACAATTTTGCAAAATAAGATAAAAATACAGATTTTAAACAAATACCTAATATACCTCGAGTAATTTGAACTTGAAATCAGATGGAGAATCCTGAGGTTCTACAAATTGCGAAGAAACAGACCTAGTTAATGAGACAACCCCTAAAAACTTCAATTGAAAACCCTAGGAGAGAGAAAATTGAGGCGATTATGATGATGATTGAACAGGATATGATATAAATCAGGAAATATGCAACAATAATTAAAATAGCATTAACAACAGGAACTATATATTATATACAAAGATTATTGATACATACATAAAAAAGGTATAGCACGAATTTCCAAGATTTAAAAACGCATCAAAGTATTGAATTATTGCCAAAAACTAACTGCCGGAAAATGAAAGAAAGTTAAGAGGGGACTAAAAATTCAGGAATCACGAAATTTAGGACTAGATCTATCTTCTAACAATCAAAGTTAAGAGGAGACTCAAATTTAGGACTAGATTTATCTCAGATTACAATTGAGGAAACAGAAACTCACCATTTTCTCCAAGACTCCGACGACCGACGCACCACTAGTTGAACGGACCGCGGACCGACCACGACGAGGCGACGACCAGCCGACTGAGAGGAGACGAAGTGCGAATAAGTGATCTCCGAGAGAGTGAGAGAGTGACTTGAGTTTGAGAGTGTGACTTGAGTTTGAGAGAGTGAGTTTGAGAAATGAAACGACGCTGAGGAAGTTTTAGGTTTCGTTATCTTTTTGGAGGAAAACTTGTGCAAGTGCTCGGGTTGATTAACCGGAGCACTTATTCATAAGTGCTCCGGTTGACTAGTCAAACGGAGCACTTGACATCAAGTGCTCCGGTGGGTTATTATTCAACCGGAGCACTTGTAAATTTTTTATATTAAAATTTTCACAAGTGCTTAGGTTGATTATTCAACCGAAGCACTTGACAAGTAGCACAAGGAGTTTTTCCACTAGTGCCGTCATATACCAATTATCCGAATAAAAATCTTCATGATTCGCAACATTGTTGCAAACTTTATAGAATTTTATATGACCAGAATGAAACATTGTTAGTACCATACCTTCATGATCAAAAAAATTAGAATGTTCCACTTTTGGATACCAAGTCTTTAGATCTATTGGTGAAGTAGGTGAATCAAATGAACAATAGTCATTCCCCATACCAATAATATGGTTTTATTATTTTCCCTGATTAGGGTGTAGGGAAAATAATATGATATATTCTTTAGATCAATTAAAAATTTACGCCTTTGAAAGGTAAGATTGATTGTTGGCTAGGTTCAACAAAATAAGAAAGATTGGAATTAAAAGAAAGTAGTATTGGGTTGTAAGTTGTGATCACTTATTAAATCCTAAGATAAAAGAAGTTCAGTCGTGAATGTTTGATTTGTATTTTTGTGTTGCTTGTATGTGTGTCATAACAAGTAATAATTTGTAAATAACGTAAAGTGTAACGAGGATAGTTATATACTTTAGATTGGTGCACGTCTAGAGTTGGACATTTAGGAGTTAGGATACATGGCGAGCGTGCCATGACTTTTTCAGGGAGATGGGTTGATCACCATCCCTATTATTTTTCAAAGGTTCCTCGATATCGCAGGTCATTCTGAAATACGTGGTAGCTCCCGTATTTCATCTTCTTAGGTGAAGGCATTAGTAGATAAAACAACTCAAGTCCAATAACTATTCCATTAAAGTAATAAAAAGGATGTTTAAACTTTAGTTTAGAAGAAGTTATCTGCAGAATGTTATATTATTATACTATTATTTATCCCTGCATGTTATTTATTAGTTTCATGTTAGGAATATTTATGTATTAGTATGTAGTACTCAACTTTGTTGATTACGTGCTTTATTTGTGATTGTTGATCATGGATTTGCCTTATTGATCCTGTGATAACTCATTTTGGTGAGCAGATTCTTTAAAGCATTGACATTAACAGGTTCGCAGATGTTGCATCATTGGGAATCTAGGAATGGAGAGCTTGTGTAATCTAGTATAACATATTTCCTGCATTAGTAGACACCTATTATAATAAGTTTGATTTGAGTAGACATTTATAGAGTTTTTGATTTTAAGTACTTATTTACTTTTTTTTTTGCTAAATAAAAAAATATATATATTGAAGCACAAAACCAATACAACCTAGCTAAACTTAGGCTGAGACGAACCAACTAGTTTGGACCCCCTCAAAACCAAAGCAAGCACACCAAACTAATTACAAATTTGCAAAGACTTTGATCTTAACCAATCACGAGTCATCCTTGACATTTTCTTAGGAGCACTAATATAAACTCTATCTATGACACTCTTCTGTATACTATGAACAATTCTATCTATATGTATAACCTTTTAGTGCCACAACACCTGATTTTTAACCCACCAAATATGATAGATTACAGAGCCAATTGCAGCAGCCATTATCTCCTTCTGAGCTTTTGATTTCCCACAGCCAGCTATCCACTGTAGAATACCAGATACAGAAGTGTTCTGAGACCTAATGTCCAGCCATGATTTAACCTTCATCAAAACAGCAAGGCTGAAGCAACACTTAAACATTAAGTGGTCTTCAGTTTCCTCCTCTGAATGACATATTAAGCAATTCGAACTTTCACTTACTCCAAATCGATGCAGCTTTGCAGAAGTCTGTAATCTTTGCTTCATGACTTGTAATACTCCGTATTTTGGGAGTTATTTCGTATTAATTAAGAAAATATAAAGAAATTAATAAAAAGGTATTTTAGATTATTTACAAAATAATAGGAGTAAGTAATTGATAATACGAGTAGGTTTGGGAATTTTCAGAGTTTTAAAAAGGTTAAACGGATTTTTTCTACTTAACCTAGGGTTGAAGGGGAGTATAAAAAGGAAAAGGAGAAGGAAAATCAGAAAACCCTAAACCTTTCTTCTCCCTCTCCCAGCCGACTTTTCTTTCCCTCTCTCTCTCCTCAGCCGACCTCTCTCTCTCCTCAGCCGATCTCCTTCTCTCTCAGATTTTTCTCTCTCTCTCGGATTTTCTCTCAACCTCTCGCTGCTTTTCCTCTCGTCTCCTCCCTCTCGTCCCTTGGGTATTTTGTGCGTGAGTGGTGGTGGTGCGAGACGGGTTCCGTTGAGAGATTGGTGCAAGTTTTGGTGCGAATTCGTCGAAGGTTTGGTGCGAATTCCGGTGAGGGTGCTCGAGGTTTGTGCGAAGTGTGTGTGTGTGGTGGTTCGAGTGGTGCGAAAAGGTCGAGGGTGTTGTGCGAGACCATGCTGTGACGAGGGTCGCGTGGTGTTGTGTGTGTGCGTTGTTGTGCAAGCGAGTGAAGTGGTGCGTCGCTGCTGTGCGCGCCTACGAACCGAAGAGGGTCTCGAGTGTGGCTGTGTGGTAAGCGAAGGCCAGCGGAGTTTCATTGCCGGAGTTTGACGCCGGCGAGTCAGTGGTATAAACCTATTATGTACTTGACTTGTTATATCAGTTTATTTTTATATTTACTGTTTTTCATAATTACGTAAGTTGTATTTTTAGAAATTAGTAATTAGTAATTATTAAGTAAAGTTGTGTATTAATTTATTAGACTGTTTAACTAGTTAAGTTATTATTCTGTTTTTAAGTTAAAATTCTGGTTAGGTTTGTAATTGGAATAAGATGAAAGTAGGAGAAGTGTGTTATTATTATTAGTTAAAGTTATTATCGTATTATGCGTGACCTGTTTCATGGGACCTAACTTTTGGGACAGATGACTAACTTTTGGGACAGATGACTTACCTTTTGGACATGAAACTTACCTTTTGGACATGGAACTTACCTTTTGGACATATGACTTACCTTTTGGACATATGACTTAACTTCTGGACATATGACTTAACTTCTGGACATAAGACATGTTGGACTTATGACCCATTTGGCTTGGTAAAATAGTAGACTAATGACACTAACTAAGTTTAGTTACTCAGTAACTTTGACTTCTAAAAGATGTTAAATCCACTAGATAGAATATAACGAAAGTTCTGGAATAAGGTTTTAACTATCGTTTAATTCGAATCGTTAGATCGTTATGGTCTTAGTACGTGTAGTGTTAGTGTTATCAAGGACGTAACACTAAAGCTTTGTTAAGTTTAGGTCCCAATTTCATAAGCGGCTCGTTCATTAAGTCAGCGAAAATTCTCCGCTACAAGGTACGTACGCGTACCAGTTTACTTTCAAGCTTTAGTATCATGATTAGGTTGCAGTTATTTATTGGAACCTAGTACCATGATAGGGAACATTTGATTGTGATTGTTTGATTAGACGTTATAACGTGAAATCAATATGATGCATTGAAAAATGTTGCATTGAAATGCGAAGTTCTATCGTAGTGTAACATCAGCATTATTAATCTGATCTATAGAGTAACAGAGTGTTACAGAGATAAGATTGAGTTTGTAATTAAGAGAGCATGTAAATGACTCCTTAAAGTTATAAAAAGAATATTAGTAATAAAAGAAGATTATGGCAATACTTGTAGTTGGATTCCCTACAAGTATAGAACAATGGGGGGAGTGTGGGACTTGTCCTACACTCCTACGCAGGCCTACTGTGACGACAGTAGTGTCCTTATATTTTGATAACTCAAGTAGGCGGTTCCGTTCGATCTTGGGGGTATGCATACTAAGGTGATGGGTGTGAGACGGAACAAAACCGTATTTGCATTTCATCTAATAGACCAAGTTGTCTATTAAGGATTCAGTAGCCCGTATGATTCTAGTAAGATGACGGTGCCCGTTCGATGCCAAATAATGAAAGATTAAAGGATGTGAGATAACGTAGTTCATATACAGTTGGTAACGTGTGCATCATTTATGTTCATATAGTTTCAATGGTTCATTACGTACTCAGCATAGCTGATTCTGTGTGTTATTATGTGTTTGTTGACCTGTGATGAACCATTGACACTTCAATGGGGAGCAGACTAGGTGAGCTGGTGCTGCTGCATGATATCAAGCATAGGGGGCTAGACTGTAGTTTGAAGTTAAACTTTGGATTGAGTATCATGAATTTTATAGAACTTGTTAATGGTTTGAGTTTGAATAAAAGGGGTCATCTATGATTCCCGAGTTGTATTTACATTTTCTATTCGCTGCAATTTGGTTTTGAGACAATGAATTTGAGTTACCGTATTTCTAATTATGCCTTGCGTTCCATCGCGGCGGTAACACTCCCAAAGTCGATGCGACGTAGCATTAGACGTGTATGGATTTTGGGGGTGTTACATGACTAACCACACAAAAAACCTATGTTTTGGAACTAACATTTTGTTCCATACATATTTATCCCAGTAGACAGGCTCATAATCACCAACCAACAGCTTATACACATCATGTATTACATAATACTCCATCTGCAATAACTGGTCTTCAGTTATAATCCTCTTCAATCTTACCTTCACTTCACAAAGTTTCTTCCAATACCAGTTGCTGCTTGGTGGAGGTTGGTACTCCCACCAGTTGCCATCTTTTATATACACTTCATTAATCCATTTTATCCATAAGTTATCTTTTTTCACCCCTATCGCCCAAATGTACTTGCCTAGAGCAGCTATATTCCACTCTTGTACCTGTTTAATGCCTAAACCCCCAGCTTGCTTTGGGGTGCAGACATTAGACAAGGCAACATAACCTGCTTTTCCACTATAGTACTCTCCAGACCACAAGTAGGCTCTGCACATCATTTCAATCTCCTTTAAAATCTTCTTTGGCAAAACAAAGATCTGGGCCCAATAGACATGGATGCTCATTAACACAGAGTTAACTAACAGAGATTTCTCAAAGATAGCGAGACCCATGACCAATTTAATGAAAAAGGAGTCAAATTTTAGGTGGAGTGAGAAGTATAAAGAAGCCTTTAGAATTTTGAAGGAACATTTAACCTCCGCACCTGTTTTGACCCTGCTTGATGGGAATGAGGGATTTGAGGTGTATAGTGATGCTTCAAAGAATGGTTTAGGATGTGTGTTACAGCATAATGGGAAGGTAATCGTGTATGCATCGCGTCAGTTGAAACCTTATGAGGCTAATTAATCTATCCACAATCTAGAGTTAGCCGTCATAGTGTTTGCATTGAAGATTTGGAGACATTACCTCTATCGGGCAACCTGTAAAATATTTACCGACAATAAGAGCTTGAAGTACATTTTCATCCAAAAAAACCTGAATATGAGGCAGAGGAGATGGTTGGAGTTAATTAAGGACTATGATCTAGACATCCAATATCATGAGGGGCAGGCAAATGTAGTTGTCGATGCCTTAAGTAGAAAGTCGAGCCATAGTGTGAGTGCCTTGATGGTCCCTGAGAAGTTGTGTCGAGATATGCAAAGGTTGAGCCTAGAATTTTGAATCCTTGGGAAAGTGAGACAAGGCTGAGCGCTTTATCTTTGGGGTTGTCAGTTTTCGACGAGATCAAAGAGGGTCAAGTTGGGGATCAGCACCTACATAAGATTAAGGAGAAAATGAAGCAAGGTAAGGGGCCGACTTTAAGATCCACGATGATGGAAGTTTGAGGTTTAAGGGAAGGTGGTGTGTACCACAGAAGTGTGAGGACCTTAAGAGACATCTTATGGATAAGGGGTATAACACTCTATATTATGTGCACCCAGGGGTGACAAGTTATACAAAGATCTTAAAGGTATCCATTGGTGGCCAAACATGAAGTGTGAGGTAGCCAAATATGTGGCTAAGCGCCTTACCTGTGATAAAGTGAATGGGATCATAAGAGAGCCATAGGGAAGGTTCAATCGTTAGAGGTTCCAGGATGGAAGTGGGATTCTATTTCTATGGATTTTGTGACTACTTTGTCTAGGACAAGGAGTGGCAATGATACAATTTGGGTTATTGTGAACTGATTGACGAAGTTCGCTTATTCATACCTGTAATCCCCCACAATTTTAAAGAATTTTTATAAATATATTTAAGTATTTATGTAGTTATATTTAAATCCAAATGAATTTCGAAAATGGTTTGACTTTTAAAGAGGGTTGACTATTTTAAAAGTCAAGTGAAATTATTTTTCATAGCTTAATAAAATTAGAAATATTTTAATTAAGCACGTTTTAATAAAACTTTTAAATATTCAAAAGTATATTGAAAAGGAAGTTTAATGGAATCGAAAGCCCAAAAGTGATAAAAAGGGAAAGAGTCATTTGATGACTAAAGTCTTAAATAGCCCATCTTATTAGTCATTTTCATTAATTAAAATCTCTTTTCCTATGCTCACAAGTAAAAGTCTTTATATAAATATCCTAAAAACCCAATTATTTCACCCTACACACTTATTTTCTCCAAAATCACGTCACTTTTCTCCTCCCTTCGACTTTCTATTCTCTCTCCCTTCACTTGTTTTTTTCTCTCACCCGAATCTGATTGGCCAGATTTCTCATAGTTCCGTTTCTTTTTAGCCAAAACTTCCTTCTTAGTTATTGTATATCTCTAAAAGTTATTGAATTTAGGCTCAAGAATCACTCAATTTCGATTCTTATTCTATCATTTATGGCCTCTGCAAGTTTTGCGATTTTGCTGCCATAGTTCTCTCGCGATTTCGGTATTTCACTCTTTTTCTTTCTTTTTCTTTTGACTAGTTTTTGGACCCGTGCATAATGCACGGGAATCCTTTAATTTATTTAGTTTTTTTCTGTTCCAAATCTATTTAATGTATAATTATTAGAATACATGCATATAAAGTTGAAAGAATATAAAATGTATAATTGAGGTATTAGCTGCTGAATTAAAATTTTATGATTCTGTATTCAAAATAATTATAAACTGGCTTACAACTCATGCGTTGCACCATTATGATTTATGTTACCCATGCTATATCCTTGTTAATTATATTGTACAATATAAATCATCTAGAATATATTATCCTAATGTTGTTTATCATTTTCTTTAATTTACCAACGATGTAATATTAGAAAAAAATTTAGTGCTCACAAATGTAATATAACTGTGCTATATCCTTATTGTATCGTACAATATATAATGTATGAATAAAATTTTACTAAAGATTTAGGGAAATATTTTAGTATATAGTTTTATGAAATAAAAAGATGTACTTTGCTTAGGGTAAGTTAATAATAATTTGAAATTGGCTTACAACCCGTGAGTTAAATTATGACATATCACTTATTTGTAATAATTAGTATTGATCACATTGATTAGGGTGAAAATGGCTTACAACCCGTGAGTTGCACGATTATGACTAATGACTTATGACTTATAACCCGGGAGTTGCATTCTAAAATTTGAAATCCATAACTCATGATCACATCGATTATGGTGATTGAAATATTTTTGTCATTTAAAGTTGTTGGACCCGTTCAAAATGCACGAGATTTTTTTTATATATAATTTTAAGATTTTAAGACATTTCTTTTGAAAACGTAGTGTGATATTAGCTCACGATTCAAAGTTTTTATAGTCATATCATGTAATAAAAAATGTTCAAAACTGATTTATGACTCGTGCGTTCAGTGACTAATTTAGTTAATATTATGGTAGGACGTATTACAAACCATCATTTTAGAATAAAACATATTGACTGAAAAATTTGCCGCTCTGCCTGTAACTTCACTCGGAAGCTCTGATAAAAACACAATTTGCACTACTATTACACTCAATCATACAACTACTTTCGCTCCCGCTTTATGCAGTTCCACTCACCCTCAATTTCTTGTTGTCTTACACCATCACTATACCGCACCTGGCAACCCACTTTTCACCACCCACCGAACCACCATGCCACGGGGAACTTTGACAGGCGTTATCTATTCAAAAAAAAAAAATTGGCAGATTTTACAATTGAAGGGAATAATTACACAAAAATGAGAATCTTCAATGACCTGTCACAAAAGTCTAATTATATTATTTTCGTTATATATACTTGTTTTATAGTCTTGTATCATTGTATGTTACGTTGAAAATTAATGTAAATTAATCTTTAATACCCTCTTTGTTCTAGAGTAATCCAAATACATTTTATTCTCTTTTGTCTTAGAATACTATGTAGACTTTCATGGTTGGAATGATCCTTCTACTTAAAGCAACTTATGACTTTTAATTTTTGTGGTTATCTTGCATTATGTGATTTTTTTTTGGTATTCATTTATCCCTCAACTAATATATTTCAATTATATTTTATCTTATCATTACTTATATCTATTAGAAAGTTCAAATATATTGTTTATTTTATATACCTTGATAATTTTATAACTGTTGTATGCTAATGTTCAACATTGTCATTGTCTGTCAAAAAAAAAAGTTTCATAGGAAAATCTAATGAATAAACACAACCCTATTTGTGATTATAAACGTTCTAAAACGTTAAGTTTTGATTCTTTGTTTTTTGTACATGTTGCCACTTTTTAGTCCCACTATAAATATCATGGTCTAAGTATAATATTTGAATAAATTTAGCACGTCAAGTTTGTTCAGCTATTGTTTAAACTTATATAGTATGATTAGTAGAATTTCTTAAAGTTTTCAATAAAATAATCAACCGATTTATTTAGATTTGACAATTTCGTGTAATGGATATAAACCTGGTTATCTTGGTTATATATATTAGTTTCTAAGTGATTATGCCCATTGATGATGAAATTGATCTTGAATATGATATAATCCTAACATCTATTCATTGATATTTAAAGAGTTAGCTAATTTTCTTTCTTCTTTAATCTAGCATAATTTCAAAAAGGACATATTATGAACACATGTTAACTTTATTTAACTTAATAGTTGTTGTTGTTTCTTCTAATTGAGATCTAAAGAGTTTCCTAGCTTCTAGACCCGTGCAAATAGCATGGAAAATCTTTCGTTTAATCAATATATTTATATTTCAAATTTGATTCGGTGCATATTTATAGTTAATGGTTACATTAAAGGTTGATAAAAAATAAGAAATTTTTTATATTATGATATATTGATATTTTTCCTAAAATTAGGGTGTAGATAAGGATGGTCAATTTAAATGGATATTCAATTATCTATTTCACCCAAATTTCGAAAAAGATAAAGCCCATATTAAATAGATGAAAAGTCGGTGGTGGTTTGTTGGATGGAGCTGGTGACACATTAGATTAGATTTGGGTGGTGCTATGTCCCATTCGTCACCCATTTATCCATCCGTTTTTTATATTTTATGTCTTAGTTTTTAGTATAAAAATCAGGGTGTTACCGATATCTATATATTCAGAACATATCTATAAATATAAACCAAAACATCCTTCAATTTCTCGCAATAAACAATAATTTATTAGTTTAAAATCTTCATACTTTGAAACATATATGAGTGTAGATCAATTTTTTTTACTTACTATAAATTGTTCTTGGTTTGTTATGGAAAAGGGTTCTTATAATAATAAATTTTGATGAATAATATTTCTTCATTTTTGCTGCTTGAAAATAGATTGAGAGTTAAAAGCAAATACTATTTTAATGTTTTTAAAATTGAGCAATGTGTTTTTACTAACATAAGGATAGTTGGGACTATTGGGAGCAAAATTGAATGAAAAATAATTGAGTGGGCGTTGTTGTATGCTTAGGCCGATTAGATAAATAAAAGTTGCTCTATATTTCTTTTCTATATTGTACAATTTCTGCAAGATTGAAGGAAATGTTTTATGTTCTTTAGAGTATAGTAAACATACTAAATCAAGGGGAAATTTTTCATCTGTTAAATAGCTAATGTGCTTTATTGTATACGACTTTATGTTCTTTATCTTATAGATTGATGAAAAACATGGACCATTTAAGGGCCTGTTCTCCCCAGCTTATTTTCAGTTCAGTTCAACTCAGTTCAGTTCTGTTCAGTTCAACTCAATTCAGTTCAGCTTAGCTTAGATCAGTTCAGTTCAGTTCAGCTCCATTCTTTTATAATCATTTTGTTAAATATTATTATTATGTTGGTCTAATTTATTTTACTAATTACTCTTATTTATTATTATTTATTTTATATCATTATTAAGTATTATTATTATTGTTATTATTATTTCTATTATTTTGTTTACTATGGATTTATTCATTATTATTACTATTATTATTAGAAGGAACATGGTTTAGGTCAAAAGCACAAATGAACCCACGTTTTTTAGCCCATAAACTAATCAAATCGCGTCAAAACAGTTTATGATGCAATTTTGCGCGGTCCGACCCAATCATTAATTTTATCAGTAATATTAATTTACTTCTTATATATTATTGTTATTATATAATCATATCATCAAGTATTAATATATTAATACAAATAATATAAAATAATTATTATTAATTATCATTAATTATTATTATTAATAATAATAATTTATGATTATTAATATTTATTCATAACTATCATTTAAAAATATCCAAAATACTATTAATATTCATTATTATTACTATCATTATAATAATTATTTAATATGCATGTTATTATTGTTTAAATATTATTTATATATTTATTACATTCAATTTAATTCAATTCAATTCAGTTCAGTTCAGTTCACTTCAGCTTAGTTCAGTTCAGTTCAGTTCAGTTGTTTTATGCCGAAGAGAACAGGCCCTAAGTTAGTACAAAATGAATTATCAAGCGAACGTAAGTTATATCATGAGTCTTGTTGTTATCTTGTACACTCTATACAACATACATGACAAAAATAGCTAAGTCAAAGGCTTTATATTAGATGATAGAAAGCATTTATCATACTATGTTATCAGCAAGTTTAGCTTTTGCATGTATTTGTGTACCAGTGGTTTCAATTTTTATAAGTCGTAACTTGTGAGGCATGGCAAGTTGGTTATGAAAAATGATTTGGAATTTTCTGTACAACATAACTATATAAACCCCTTCTCATTTTATTGACAATCAAAGAATGAAACTCCTTCGAAACTTTCATCTTCTTAACCCTATGTGCTGATGTGCATTTAATATTTCTTCAACATACTCCTCATATAGTTATATATAGCATAATGGATTTTTGAAGAGAAGCGTTATTTTTTTTTTTTTTTTTTAATATTGGTTGAATTATAATAATCGGTTATAATAAGATTTGATTTGTTTCCTTAATTGATAGAAGCTTGATTAATTTCCTTAGTTATTGTAATTGATTTTATTACCCTATTTGTTGCACAATGCACTCGGTGAAGGATGAAGGGTGATTAGAAAAACATTTGTGCCACGTGGCATAAGCAAAGAAAAAGCTGGAAAGTTGAGGGTGAAGGAGAGCAGAGGAAGCTTCATATCTTGCCACATAGGCTGAAGTTTTCTTGCTTTAATATTATATATGATTCTTTTCCTCGTTTTCTTATATATTGATTTCATATATATTATAAATTGAAAGAATAAATTTTCAAATTTGTTATTATTTTTAGATTGAAGTTTTAATCATCAAAGCATGGATTTTTAGGGTTTTAATTACTAGAAAACCATAGTTGTATGTTATACACAATGAGATTGTTTTAATTTGTGATTTTAAACATGTTTATATGTTTTAAAGAGAGTTATTAAAGTTTATAAGTGCTGTAATTTCAGAAAAGAAGTATTAAGGGAGTTTTAAAGGATTTTTAATTACTAGAATAGTCATACTATACTAGGAATTAAAAATAACGTAAGTTTGGTACGTAAAAACGATTTTAAAACACGTTTTAAGGGGTTTTGATCGTTTTAAAGTTGCTGGAATTTTTTTCAAAATAGAAACTCGATTTTCTTCGGCATAAGAGTCAAAATTTGAACATTAGACATACGAAGTATAATTGTTTTTAGTTGCAAAATTTGATTGGTTTAGTTTCTGTCACTTAAGTCTCTCCCCATTCTTTTTTTTTTTTCCACTTTTCAAAGTTAAATTCTATGAACAAAATAGAATTTTTTGAATTTATTTATGATTTCTAATATTATAATTTTTTAGTTGATTTTTGAATGAAGTACAGTACTCCCTCTGTTTTTTTTTATCATTCCTACTTTGACTTTGCACGTTTGTCAATGCACGTTTTAAAACTTAAATATCTTTCATTATATATTAGTAACAATTATAACGATTGAATTTTAATAAAGTACTAATTGAGACGAATCAAACAAGACCCCACATGACTATGTTTTTCTTATAAATTGAGAACATTTGAGAAGATTCTCTCTATGCATGAATAGTGTCAAGATTCTAAGTGAGAAAGATAAAAAAAAACAGAGGGAGTACTTCATAAATTGGAATTTTTTTCCTTGAATAATGCAAAAGTTGGTTTTAATTCCCAAAATATGCCCAAAAAAATTAAAATTCCCTGCGTACTGTCCACGTAGGACGGCACGCGAGAAAATTGTTTTTTTTTTGTTTTAACCCACGGAAACCGCTACTCAGAGTAGCGGTGTATAAATTAAACCGCTAATCTGAGTAGCGGTTTACCTGCGCAAAATATGGTAAGTAGATATCAGTTTTCATAATAAACCGCCGTTACTCGGAGTAGCGGTTTACAAAAAAAAAAAAAAAAAAAAATTTTTTTTTTTGTAAACCGCTACTCCGAGTAGCGGTTTTACCTAAGTTGAAAAAAAAAATTCTCGGCACTTGTAAACCGCTACTGCAAGTAGCGGTTTTACTATAAAAAAAAAATTCTCGCGTGCCGTCCTACGTGGACGGTATGCAGGGAATTTTAATTTTTTTGGGCATATTTTGGGAATTAAAACCCACTTTTGCATTATCCAAGGAAAAAATTCTCATAAATTGTAAAGAAAGTGGACACTTTGATTTCAAGTCAATTTTTTCATAGGTTGTAGTTTGTAAGTGAATTTTTAAGTTTGTTTAAAGTCTCCTCTGTTTTAGTGATTTGCATAATGTAAATTATGCAATTTTATGATTTTAGTTGACTTGTGAGTGATTTTTATAATTATATTTTTGTTATTTTTGTTTGAAGCCCCCTTTGATTGGTAAGTGAATTTATAATTTAATATGGGAATGGGGTAATATAGTCTCTTTATTTGGGGACAACATAGCTCCCCCTTCCCTTATATAATAGAGATATGTTGTACTTTAATTCTTGAATGATATTTTATATAAACCTTTTTACCTTGATGAATAATCGTTATTATATAATGGGAAAAGATAGGTCCAAATATATGTAAAACTTTCATTATATATTGGAAACACTATATAAAAGTAAATAATTTTTTTCCTTGTAAACTTCTAAATTTTGATTTCACTACAAATACACCTCTTTTTTTTTATCATGACCCACCATTAATTGTGAATGGTTCTTGAGAATAATGATTTGTAAGTAAATATTTGTAAATGTTTTTGTATGTATTGACATTCTAGGTTATTAGTTTTAGTTTGTATATTAATTTTAAGTTTTAATAAAGTTTTCTGATTATTTGAGTGATTTGCGTGATTTTTATAACGTGATTTTTCTCAAATGTATGAGTGATTTGTAAAGTTTCTCCTTTTAAGTGATTTGTGAGTGAGTGTTGTAAAATAATTTTCGGTACGATTTTGATTTTGACATTCCTTTTGTAATTTAGAAAGGAAAGGATGGCAAAATAGGCATTTCAAAAGAGGACACTATTGCTTCCCCCTTCCCTTATATAATAAAGATTGATTTCATATATATTATATATTGAAAGAATAAATTTTCAAATTGTTATTATTTTTAAATTGAAGTTTTAATCATCAAAGCATGGATTTTTAGGGTTTTAATTACTAGAAAACCATAGTTGTATGTTATACACTATGAGATTGTTTTAATTTGTGATTTTAAACATGTTTATATGTTTTAAAGAGAGTTATTAAAGTTTATAAGTGCTGTAATTTCAGAAAAGAAGTATTAAGGGAGTTTTAAAGGATTTTTAATTACTAGAATAGTCATACTATACTAGGAATTAAAAATAACGTAAGTTTGGTACGTAAAAACGATTTTAAAACACGTTTTAAGGGGGTTTTGATCGTTTTAAAGTTGCTGGAATTTTTTTCAAAATAGAAACTCGATTTTCTTCGGCATAAGAGTCAAAATTTGAACATTAGACATACGAAGTATAATTGTTTTTAGTTGCAAAATTTGATTGGTTTAGTTTCTGTCACTTAAGTCTCTCCCCATTCTTTTTTTTTTTTCCACTTTTCAAAGTTAAATTCTATGAACAAAATAGAATTTTTTTGAATTTATTTATGATTTCTAATATTATAATTTTTTAGTTGATTTTTGAATGAAGTACAGTACTCCCTCTGTTTTTTTTTATCATTCCTACTTTGACTTTGCACGTTTGTCAATGCACGTTTTAAAACTTAAATATCTTTCATTATATATTAGTAACAATTATAACGATTGAATTTTAATAAAGTACTAATTGAGACGAATCAAACAAGACCCCACATGACTATGTTTTTTCTTATAAATTGAGAACATTTGAGAAGATTCTCTCTATGCATGAATAGTGTCAAGATTCTAAGTGAGAAAGATAAAAAAAAACAGAGGGAGTACTTCATAAATTGGAATTTTTTTCCTTGAATAATGCAAAAGTTGGTTTTAATTCCCAAAATATGCCCAAAAAAATTAAAATTCCCTGCGTACTGTCCACGTAGGACGGCACGCGAGAAAATTGTTTTTTTTTGTTTTAACCCACGGAAACCGCTACTCAGAGTAGCGGTGTATAAATATAAACCGCTAATCTGAGTAGCGGTTTACCTGCGCAAAATATGGTAAGTAGATATCAGTTTTCATAATAAACCGCCGTTATCGGAGTAGCGGTTTAAAAAAAAAAAAAAAAAAAAAAATTTTTTTTTTGTAAACCGCTACTCCGAGTAGCGGTTTTACCTAAGTTGAAAAAAAAAATTCTCGGCACTTGTAAACCGCTACTGCAAGTAGCGGTTTTACTATAAAAAAAAAATTCTCGCGTGCCGTCCTACGTGGACGGTACGCAGGGAATTTTAATTTTTTTGGGCATATTTTGGGAATTAAAACCCACTTTTGCATTATCCAAGGAAAAAATTCTCATAAATTGTAAAGAAAGTGGACACTTTGATTTCAAGTCAATTTTTTCATAGGTTGTAGTTTGTAAGTGAATTTTTAAGTTTGTTTAAAGTCTCCTCTGTTTTAGTGATTTGCATAATGTAAATTATGCAATTTTATGATTTTAGTTGACTTGTGAGTGATTTTTATAATTATATTTTTGTTATTTTTGTTTGAAGCCCCCTTTGATTGGTAAGTGAATTTATAATTTAATATGGGAATGGGGTAATATAGTCTCTTTATTTGGGGACAACATAGCTCCCCCCTTCCCTTATATAATAGAGATATGTTGTACTTTAATTCTTGAATGATATTTTATATAAACCTTTTTACCTTGATGAATAATCGTTATTATATAATGGGAAAAGATAGGTCCAAATATATGTAAAACTTTCATTATATATTGGAAACACTATATAAAAGTAAATAATTTTTTTCCTTGTAAACTTCTAAATTTTGATTTCACTACAAATACACCTCTTTTTTTTTATCATGACCCACCATTAATTGTGAATGGTTCTTGAGAATAATGATTTGTAAGTAAATATTGTAAATTTTTTGTATGTATTGACATTCTAGGTTATTAGTTTTAGTTTGTATATTAATTTTAAGTTTTAATAAAGTTTTCTTGATTATTTGAGTGATTTGCGTGATTTTTATAACGTGATTTTCTCAAATGTATGAGTGATTTGTAAAGTTTCTCCTTTTAAGTGATTTGTGAGTGAGTGTTGTAAAATAATTTTCGGTACGATTTTGATTTTGACATTCCTTTTGTAATTTAGAAAGGAAAGGATGGCAAAATAGGCATTTCAAAAGAGGACACTATTGCTTCCCCCTTCCCTTATATAATAAAGATTGATTTCATATATATTATATATTGAAAGAAAAATTTTCAAATTGTTATTATTTTTAAATTGAAGTTTTAATCATCAAAGCATGGATTTTTAGGGTTTTAATTACTAGAAAACCATAGTTGTATGTTATACACTATGAGATTGTTTTAATTTGTGATTTTAAACATGTTTATATGTTTTAAAGAGAGTTATTAAAGTTTATAAGTGCTGTAATTTCAGAAAAAGAAGTATTAAGGGAGTTTTAAAGGATTTTTAATTACTAGAATAGTCATACTATACTAGGAATTAAAAATAACGTAAGTTTGGTACGTAAAAACGATTTTAAAACACGTTTTAAGGGGTTTTGATCGTTTTAAAGTTGCTGGAATTTTTTTCAAAATAGAAACTCGATTTTCTTCGGCATAAGAGTCAAAATTTGAACATTAGACATACGAAGTATAATTGTTTTTAGTTGCAAAATTTGATTGGTTTAGTTTCGTCACTTAAGTCTCTCCCCATTCTTTTTTTTTTTTCCACTTTTCAAAGTTAAATTCTATGAACAAAATAGAATTTTTTTGAATTTATTTATGATTTCTAATATTATAATTTTTTAGTTGATTTTTGAATGAAGTACAGTACTCCCTCTGTTTTTTTTTATCATTCCTACTTTGACTTTGCACGTTTGTCAATGCACGTTTTAAAACTTAAATATCTTTCATTATATATTAGTAACAATTATAACGATTGAATTTTAATAAAGTACTAATTGAGACGAATCAAACAAGACCCCACATGACTATGTTTTTTCTTATAAATTGAGAACATTTGAGAAGATTCTCTCTATGCATGAATAGTGTCAAGATTCTAAGTGAGAAAGATAAAAAAAAACAGAGGGAGTACTTCATAAATTGGAATTTTTTTCCTTGAATAATGCAAAAGTTGGTTTTAATTCCCAAAATATGCCCAAAAAAATTAAAATTCCCTGCGTACTGTCCACGTAGGACGGCACGCGAGAAAATTGTTTTTTTTTTGTTTTAACCCACGGAAACCGCTACTCAGAGTAGCGGTGTATAAATATAAACCGCTAATCTGAGTAGCGGTTTACCTGCGCAAAATATGGTAAGTAGATATCAGTTTTCATAATAAACCGCCGTTACTCGGAGTAGCGGTTTACAAAAAAAAAAAAAAAAAAAAATTTTTTTTTTGTAAACCGCTACTCCGAGTAGCGGTTTTACCTAAGTTGAAAAAAAAAATTCTCGGCACTTGTAAACCGCTACTGCAAGTAGCGGTTTTACTATAAAAAAAAAATTCTCGTGTGTGCCGTCCTACGTGGACGGTACGCAGGGAATTTTAATTTTTTGGGCATATTTTGGGAATTAAAACCCACTTTTGCATTATCCAAGAAAAAATTCTCATAAATTGTAAAGAAAGTGGACACTTTGATTTCAAGTCAATTTTTTCATAGGTTGTAGTTTGTAAGTGAATTTTTAAGTTTGTTTAAAGTCTCCTCTGTTTTAGTGATTTGCATAATGTAAATTATGCAATTTTATGATTTTAGTTGACTTGTGAGTGATTTTTATAATTATATTTTTGTTATTTTTGTTTGAAGCCCCTTTGATTGGTAAGTGAATTTATAATTTAATATGGGAATGGGGTAATATAGTCTCTTTATTTGGGGACAACATAGCTCCCCCCTTCCCTTATATAATAGAGATATGTTGTACTTTAATTCTTGAATGATATTTTATATAAACTTTTTTACCTTGATGAATAATCGTTATTATATAATGGGAAAAGATAGGTCCAAATATATGTAAAACTTTCATTATATATTGGAAACACTATATAAAAGTAAATAATTTTTTTCCTTGTAAACTTCTAAATTTTGATTTCACTACAAATACACCTCTTTTTTTTTATCATGACCCACCATTAATTGTGAATGGTTCTTGAGAATAATGATTTGTAAGTAAATATTTGTAAATGTTTTTGTATGTATTGACATTCTAGGTTATTAGTTTTAGTTTGTATATTAATTTTAAGTTTTAATAAAGTTTTCTGATTATTTGAGTGATTTGCGTGATTTTTATAACGTGATTTTTCTCAAATGTATGAGTGATTTGTAAAGTTTCTCCTTTTAAGTGATTTGTGAGTGAGTGTTGTAAAATAATTTTCGGTACGATTTTGATTTTGACATTCCTTTTGTAATTTAGAAAGGAAAGGATGGCAAAATAGGCATTTCAAAAGAGGACACTATTGCTTCCCCCTTCCCTTATATAATAAAGATTGATTTCATATATATTATATATTGAAAGAATAAATTTTCAAATTTGTTATTATTTTTAAATTGAAGTTTTAATCATCAAAGCATGGATTTTTAGGGTTTTAATTACTAGAAAACCATAGTTGTATGTTATACACTATGAGATTGTTTTAATTTGTGATTTTAAACATGTTTATATGTTTTAAAGAGAGTTATTAAAGTTTATAAGTGCTGTAATTTCAGAAAAGAAGTATTAAGGGAGTTTTAAAGGATTTTTAATTACTAGAATAGTCATGCTATACTAGGAATTAAAAATAACGTAAGTTTGGTACGTAAAAACGATTTTAAAACACGTTTTAAGGGGGTTTTGATCGTTTTAAAGTTGCTGGAATTTTTAGTTCCAGTTATTAATTTTCATTACTTTATTTTCTAGGCGAAGATTTCGTAGTAGGAGACTTTTAGCGAGTAAAAGTGGCCTACCGATTTGTTTATACAAGGTACGTACATCGTCTACGTGCTATGTGATTTAGAAGCATGCTCTAAGAGTATTTTATTTATTAGTATCATGTATAGGACTCTATTTGTTCATATATATGATTACTGGAATTGTTTTACATGTTATTTGCCTGTGTGCTACATGTAAACTAGAAGTGTTATGATTATAAATGTTTGTATGGAAGATTGATGCAAGCACGATAAGTCAAGTTTATTTATTAATTCATGAGTGAATTAATATAAGTTAAAGGGAATCATGTGTACATGTATTCTTTGAGTATTATTTATACTTTATAAGGACCGTGATCTTATTTGGTAAGTGACAAGTTATACCTATATAAAAGGTAAAGTTTATTGTTGGCTAGGTTCAACAAGTAACGTTAGTAAAGTATAAAAAGGAAGTTAAAGGAGTCTTGATTGATAAGTTGTGAACACTTAATAATCTGAAGATAAAAGAGATTCTGTTATGATTGTTTGGTATTAGTTATGTGTTGCTTGTTTGTTGTGTCAACACAAGTAATAAAATATATTCAACGTAAAGTGAAACGAGAATAGGTTATAGACTTTAGACTGGTGCACGCTGGAGTTGGACATAAGGGTTGGGGTTATGGTGAACGTGCCATAGCTTTTCTAGGAATGGATTGATCACCATCCCTCTTTATTTCAAAGGTTCCTCGATATCGCAGGTCACTCTGAAATGCGGAGTCGCGCCCGCATTTCATCTTAGTAGGCAAGACAACTCGTCCCAATAACTATTCCATTTAAGTGATAAAAGTTGGTTTAAGTTTAGTTCAGTAAAAGTTGTCTGCAGATTATTATATACTTATGTTATTATTTATCCCTACAAGTTATCTTTGTAGTATCATGTTTAGGATTATTTATGCCTGATATGTAGTACTCAGCTTTGCTGATTACGTGCTTGTTGTGTGTGTGATCATGGCTTTGCCTATTGATCCTGTGGTGATCCTTCGGGGGAGCAGAGTCGATATTGCACTAACATTACAGGTTCGCAGATGCATCTCATTGGGAATCTGGAATGGAGAGACTACTTATATACCTAGCATAGTTTAAGTTGTTTTCGTAGGAACATTTTATTTCAGTTTGAGGTTTATTTAAGTTGGTGTGTTTAAGTTTCAAACACTTGTCATTTATTTAGTAAGTTTTAATAAAGTTGGTTTTTAGTAAATTGTTTTCCGCTGCAAAATTCTGAGTAAGCCGATACGTTATCACACGGGCGATAATGCCTGGGTAATTCTCTAAGGTTTATTATAAAAGTATTTTCTAGAAAGAGAGAATTATTGGGGTGTTACAATACCTATTAAGGAGACATGGAAAAAGAAGCAACTTGCAAAGACATACATAAAGCATGTCGTGAGATTGCATGGGGTTCCAAGGGATATTATTTCCGATTGTGATTCGAGATTTCTCTTGAAACTTCAGAAAAAGGTCTAATCAAATCTTGGGACAACATTGACGATGAGTATATCCTTTCACCCTGCGACTGATGGTCAGACTGAGAGGACTAACCAAACCATGGAGGATATGTTGATAGCATGTGCTATTGATTTCCAAAGTTGGGAGGACCAATTAGACCTGATCGAATTTTCTTATAACAATAGTTATCATGCGGGTATTAAGATGACACCTTTTGAGGCACTATATGGACGAAAGTGTAGAAGTATCATTTGCTGGAATGACTTTAGTGAAAATATAGTCTTGGAGATAAAGTTTATTGAGGAAACCGTCAAGAACGTCAAACTGATTCAGGCTAGAATACAAGCTGCTCAAGATAGGAAAAAGAGTTATGCCGACTTAAAACGACGCGAAGATGAGTTTGCAGTAGGTGATAAAGTGTGTTTGAAAATATCACAAACTAAGGGCGTCATGATATTTGGGGAAAAAAGCAAGATAAGTGCCAAATATGTAGGCTCACATGAGATTTTGGAGCGAATTAGAAAAGTAGCCTATACGTTGGTATTACCAATGGAGTTTGAGAACATGCATGATGTGTTCCACATTTCCCAACTCAAGCGATATATCGCTGATGAGCATCATGTTTTGGAGCCTGAGAGGAACCACATTGATAGTAGCCTCATATATGATCAGGAAAGGCTCGTGAAGATACTTGACAGAAAGGTGCGTAGTACACGCAATAAGGACGCTCATATCGTGAAAGTATTTTGGTCTAACCACAAGTGTGAAGAGGCAACGTGGGAAGCCGAAGATGAAATGAAGAAGAAATATCCAGACTTGTTCCTTGAGGTGAGTTACGAGGGTGTAACTCGTTTTCTTTAAGGGGGGTATAATGCGATAGAATTTTGCGCTTTTTACCTATTTTTATGAGATTTTTATACAATTTTATGCTTATTTTGGTGATTTGTACATGTTGTTGCAAAATAAATAGATTCTCCGCATAGAAAAATGTGTTCAAGAAGTAATGCAAGTATTTCTCAAATTAAAATTTAGATCAAATTTTTCGAAATATGGGAGTTTTGTGTGAAGTTTCGGGATGAAAGTTCTTTTAAGAGGGGTACACTGTAATCGCCCATAAATTTATGGATTTTATAAATATATTTTAGTATATATATATATGTATATTTAAATATAATTTAGTTTAAAATAATTTATTTATTTAAAAGGTTGACTATTTTGAAAGTCAAAGGAATTATTTTAAGGATTTAAGAAAGTCAAAATATTTTGTTAAGGCATGCTTTGAAAAATATTTGATATACTATCTATACAAATATATTAAAAGGTGTGCTCAACAACGTATATACGCCACGTGGCACCCTCCTTCTCCCACTAGAATTTTGCCATGTGTACAATTAACCAGCAATAATTCTGATGATCATTATTTAGGAAATATGTATCCTCAAGCTCGAACCCCTGACCTTAGGTAAGAATTTCTAAAGACTCGCCATCTAGGCTAACACCTTTTAATGATTCATATTTCCACAAAATAATAATTATGTTTTGAAAGAATTTGATAATGTGACAGTCAACGCCTACTTGCAACCAAGTTTATTATTTTTCTTATTTTGTCATCCCCTTGCTCCATCTCCCCTTGCGAAATTCACCAAAAATGTTATATTCATATACTCATGGGCGGACCTACTATGGGTCCTAGGTGGCACACCCCCCCCCCCAAAAGTAAATCAGTTTTTTTTATTCTTTTACTGTACAACAGATTAAGGTTAAAAGGAATATCCGTGCTTTTATTTTGATTGATGCAAATTTGCTCCAGTGGTGAATTTTCTAACACCATCCAAGCGCTTGTGTGGTACTCTTAGCGGGTTCGAATCAGTTTAGCAGCAATTTTGTTCCAGCTTTTCTTCTCCCCTTGTTTTTCTTTTCTTTTCAATCTTCTTTTTTTTTTAACTTTTCACTTCTTACTTCATGCTCTTATCTCTTCTATATTAACAATGTCCTTTTAATTTGGATCTTCAATTCATTACTTTGAAAAGTATCCATTTCTCTTAGTTTTACTTTTAATTTTAACTTTTTTGTGATATAATGATTAATTCTCCTTCTATTTTCAAATGACTGCAACTATTTGATTTTAAACACAATTCATATATTGAGAATGACCAAAATTTATTTATAAATACTTAACAATTAATTTTATCATGAAATTTTGTATTTGTGTCTATTGACATTTATGAAATTTATATGAATTATCTTGTAAACTTTTCAAACTAATGATTTAAGATATTTAAGGTAAAAATTGTGTTAGTTTAAGAGTGTAGAAATTAATTTATACTAAAATGGAGATAATATCGAAATATCGATATAATGAAGGGATCTTTATAAATGACTATAATATTATAAAGTTTGGTTTTGTTATCAGAAAAAACGACTCAAATTCTCATTTGCGTATATGATCATTGTGTATTTGATTGCTTTAGTTAGGACCCCCCAAATTTAAAATCCTAGATCCGCCCCGTAGTAATTAATGGGCTAGCGGCACAATTATACTTGTTGCTAATCGAACTTTAAAATTGTTGTTCGAGAATACGGATTAAGAGATGGAGTTCAAAGACGCCTATAAAGAAGGTAAACGAAACTTTTAATCTTATTACAAATCTGCTGATTGCATACATAATTTAATTCGCTAATCACTCCTAAATTTGGTCAACATTTTTATTGCACAAAGTTCAATTATCAATTTAGTAATTGCATAATTAAGTTCTTAACTGAAATCTACCATTCTCTATATGTACATATAACTAATAGTTATGATAATTGTATGATCTCCAAACTTTTGTTCTTCCTCTTTAAGAAGGTATTAGCTAATTTGGCGTAATTGTTTTTGGTTTTTGGGATAGATGGAACTTTATAATTCTCTTTTGTTTATTTGACTAATTTATTTTCTCTTTTCTTTGTCAGAGGATTTCTCTAATCAATCAACTTTGCAAGGTAATATGTAAATCTTCTTGTCTTTTTCCTTTGGTATAATTTTGATAAGAACATATATTTTCTCTTTTATTTGTTTTCTAGATAGATTATACCTCAAGAGTTTTGAGTACATCAATTAACTTTTACGTTTATTATACTGATGCTGGTATGTGAAGTAGTTACTCATGGAACAAACTGGATATGGAGCGTTATTCAATTTGGTCATGTAGTGCAATTAAAAAGTTAAACTGATTATGACAAATAAAAAAGTTATAATTATGTTAATCAATGACAGTTTGGTTGTGAATTTGTGTTTAGTTAACCAATGTCAAAGTAATGATTATTGTTTTGATACGCACTTGGTATTACAAACAAGTGAAGGGAATCAGACGATAAATAATAAAAACAATAGTTAAACCATACAAAAAAAGTAAACAATATTCCTCCGGGACAACGCTCGGGCACACACTAGTTTGGATTTGAAAAAGGAGTTTAAATGGGCTTGAGGAATCCAAATACTAATTGGACTAGGAAAAGGGTTTCTAGTGATGTTAGGAGTTTTAAATCATCAATCATTGAATCCTACTCAAAACCTAATTGCCTTTTCCTAGGCCCAAAAGAAAAACTTACTTATAAATACACTAAATTCAAATATTTTACCCACATAAATTTTCTCTCTCCTCCCTCCCACTCACAAGAGCCGACCACCTGGTTTATTTCTCTCCTCCACGTTTTTTTTTCTCTTTTCTCTTTTCTCTTTTCCTTTCTTCTTCACAAGAAACACCACAACTCCACAACACCACCACCACCCCCGACTTGTTGTTGCCGCCGCTGCCTTGGTGCTGCCGGAGCCTTCTCCTTTGTTCTTCTTTCTTGTATTGGTTTGATTACTTTTCTTCTTCCTCAAGTTTTGATTAAAGATTATGTTTTTATGTTTTGTTGTAGTACTAATTATGATTAGAAGCTTTAATTTACTGTTTTAATGATGAACCTATGATGATAAATTATGTATTGAAAGAATAAAAATTTAGATTTGATTATTATGTTTAAATTGGGATTTTAATTATCAAAGCATGAATTTTAAGGTGTTAAAGATTAGAAAATCATAGTAGCAAGTTATAAACTATGAAATTAATTTAACTTATGAATTTAAGCATGTTTAAGTATGTTTAAAGGGAGTTCTAATAAATTATTGGCATTAGAAGTGACTCAATTGCCTCTTTCAGAGTCAAAGATGTGGTATTGGCAACATATACGACACCAAGAAAGCGCTTCATAACCTCACCTCTTTTATTAACATATCGCAAACATAAAGCCAATTGTTCTTTATCAGATATACTCACAGACTTATTAGCAAGAATAGAAAAAAATAACCATCATGTTCTTTCGTAATTGCTTTAGTTATCTCAGTTGCACAAGCATTAATAATATCCTTATGAATTGAAGGAACTGTCATTTGGCAGTTACCGAGAGCATTATCTAAAACAACTTTATCAACATCTTCTTTTTCTGAGGCAAGAAATTTCAGAAGTTCAACAAAGTTACCTCTATTAGAAGAAGTTTCATTTTCTTTATGTCCACGAGCACGCAAACCTTGAAGTAAAAGCCACTTCAAATATTTAATATAATCTTATAATCGCTCTCGATATTTAATCTTGTTCTCCTCTAATTGGTCATCAGAGAGAGATGGAATGTTATCCTTTTGATTTTCAACATCTTTTAGAGATCTCACAGTCTTTTAATGAGCACTCATAGGCCCTCCAATATGCTTTTCGTATGCATCTGTTTTGTTCCAAGCTCTGAATCCCTCATTAATAAATGCATCTCCGCTAGGTGTGTTTGCTTCCTTGAATAAATAGCAAGGAAAACAAAAAGCTGCATCCTTTTCAACACTATACTCTAGCCATGATTTATACGTCTCAAACCATTTTTTTGTTAAATCGACGATTTTTTTCCCCAAAAGGTCTGAAGGGAACTCATGTTTTTCAGGCTGACAAAGTTTTCTTGCAATATAAATCCTCGGAACGTTATCTCGGTCATCTGGATGGAAATCAAGAATTATTTTTCTTTTTCCCGGATCTTGAGGAAGATTGGTAGCATCTACTTCAGTCAATCTTTGTTGTTCGTTCGGGGCTTGAGTCTCATGATTTAAATTAACTCTATCTTCTGGTTCATCTCTTTGATTTTGTGGATCATTATTAGTTTCTTGAGTTGATGGGTTATTAATTGATGGAGAAATATTTTCTTGAGATCGATTAGAATTTGGTGTAGAGGGATTTCCAGAGTTTATGTTATTTCTTTTCGCAAAGAAACTAGCAATATCTCTTCATTCTGAAATTTATTTTATAACTTCAATCAGATTATAATTTATCAATAACTTTTAATAACAACGAGACAATAATATAAAATCAAAATCATACAATTAAATCAATATAGTTCAATTATAATTACTATTTATCCATGATTATAATTTGAAATTCCTACAAATGTAGTTATTTAATTTTATAACATTGAATATTTGATATATATTTTGTAAAAAACGATCACACAAATTGATATCTAAAAAAAAAATTACAATTTCATTGCAATTCAATCAAGAAAGCAAGTAATAGAATTTGAAACAAAAAACAAAGTAACTTGATACTTGTAGAAATTGAAAAAAAAGAAGGAAAAGCTATACTCACATGTACAATATTGTAATATTGTCTGTTGTAGCAGTAGTACTGTGTGTGGCAGCGTGGCAATTTGGCAAATCACAAAAAGCAACTCACAATTCACAAAAGGCAAATATATTGTCTGTGTGCTGTAGTATCAGTGTTGCGTTGTAATCCCCCATAATTTTAAAGGATTTTATAAATATATTTTAGTATTTATATATTTATATTTAAACATAATTTAGTTTTAAAATGATTTGACTATTTAAAAAGGTTGACTATTTTAAAAAGTCAAATGAAATTATTTTAAGGATTTAAGGAAGTTAAAAATATTTTAATTAATCATACTTTGATAAAAGATTTAAATACTAATTTATATTGAAAAAGAAGTCTAATGGACTTAAGGAATCCGAAATCTTAAATGGATAAGGAAAATGAGTCATAATGATGATAAAAATACTAATTTGTTTATCATATTCATCATCAATTTTAATTGAGTCCAATCTCCTTTTCCTAAGCCCAAAAGGGAAGCTCCTTATAAATACCTCAATACCCAATTATTTTACCCCACACAAAGAATATTTTTTCTTTCCTCTTCCTCAAACCACACGGCCAGCCTTGTGTTTCTCTCTCCTCGCCGATTTTTGATTTCTCTCTCTCTAAACTTTTCTTCTTCTTCAAGTAACGTTTCTTCCTCAACAAGAAACGTCACAAAACCTTAAAAAAGTCATCATCTTGGGTGACGACCTGCTACTGCGTGGCCTGCTGAGTTCCGGCGCCTTTGTGTTCTTCTTGGTCCTTTGTTTCTTTGGTTAATTTCTTTTCTTCTTCCTCGATCAAGATTCCATTAAAGACTATGTTTTTATGCTTTCTTTTAATGTTAATCATGATTATTGGTTTTAATTTACCGTTTTAATAAATAATCTTGATTCACATATATCATATATTATAAAAATAAAAATTCAGATTTGTTTATCATGGTTAGATTGAAGTTTTAATCATTAAAGCATGGATTTCTAGGCTTTTAATCTACTAACCATAGTAGCATGTTATATACTATGAGATTGATTTAGATTATGATTTTAATCATGTCTACATATGTTTAAAGAGAGTTTTATGATTTTTAAAGTTGCTGTAATTGCAGAAAGAATTTTATTGATGGAGTTTTAAGAGTTTTAATTACTAGTATGGTAGTACCATAATAGGAATTAAAAGTAATGGAAGTTTTGATAGTAAAATCAACTTTTGAAGATGTTCAAAGGAGATTTTAAATATTTTAGAGTTGTTGTATTTTTTTATTTAAGAGTATTGATTTTAGTTTTATTGATTTCTAGGCGGAGAATACTCTGTAGGAGACTTTTAGAGAATTAAAAGTGGCCTGCCGACTAGTTTACACAAGGTACGTACATACCTGTGTGCTAGGTGATTCGTATCATGATTTAAGGAGAAAGAATTTTAGTATCATGTATAGGAACTTATTAAGTTCATATGTGATTTCTGGTATTATTGATTGTTACATGTTTTATGCATGTGTGCAAGCATGTGATTTTTGAGATTTATTATGAGTAAAGATTTTCATGTTTGTATGGAATAATTGATGCAAGCATGTGGAAGGGAATTTTATTTATTAATTCATATGAGGAATTAATATTTGTTATAGGGATGGAATCATACTATTCATATGTTCCCTTATATTATTATTTTCACTATTTTATGAGGACTTTGGGCCTTATTTGGTAAGTTAATAAATTATGCCTTTTTAAAGGTAAGTTGGACTGTTGGCTAGGTTCATCAAATAAGAAGGATTGAGATTAAAGGAAAATGATCTTGGGTTATGAGTTGTGATCACTTAATAAATCCTAAGATAAAAGAAGTTCAGTTGTGACTATTTGGTTGTTATTTCTGTGTTGCTTGTATGTGTGTCATACCAAGTGATGATTGGTAATTAACGTAAAGTATAACGAGAATAGTTGTAGACTTTAAACTGGTGCACGTCTAAGGTTGGACATTGGGAGTTGGACATTGGGAGTTGGAGTATATGGTGGTAGCCCATGGCTTTTCTAGGAGATGGATTAATCACCATCCCTCTTTTATTTTTAAAGGTTCCTCGATATCGCAGGTCATTCTGGAATACAGAGTCGCTCCCGTATTTTGTCTTCTTAGTGACAACATTAGTAGATAAGACAACTCAGTTCCAATAACTATTCCATTACGTGCTTTGTTTGTGTGTGTGATTATGGCTTTGCCTTATTGATCCTATGATGACCCATTTTGTTGAGCAGATTCAGTAAATCATTGATATTACATGTTCGCAGATGTGCATCATTAAGAATCTGGAATGGAGAGAATGTGTAACTAGTTTATTTTATTTTTCTGCATTATTAGGAATATACATTATTAAGTTGGTTTGAATAAGACTCACTTAGATTGTTGATTTTAAAATACTTGTTTATTAATTTAGTTATTTATAATAAAAGGTTAAAGTTAGTTATATGTTTTCCGCTGCAAAATTCTGATTAAAGCCGATACGTTATCACACGGGCGATAATGGTTCGGTAATTCTCTAAGTTTTATATTAAAATGTATTTCTGAAAAGAGAGAATTATCGGGGTGTTACATGCGTGTACTGTGCTCACTGCAGTATTGTCAACTGTGCGTCAGGCTATTTTTTAGGTTTTACTTTTTAGGTTCTAAAAGTACCTTTAGGCAGATTAAAATAATATTTTGGGGAGTAGGATTGTGTAAACCGAGTAGTAGTGGGTCACTTTTTTTTAAAATCTAGACAGACGTTTTTTTTAAGTAGTATTTTTTTAAAAATTAATGGTGGGGCACGTGCCACCCAGGACCCCAAGTGGGTCTGCCCCTGATTGAGGGATTGATAAAAGGCTTTGGCATTACACATTGTAAAAAGAACTAAAGCACCCTCATAAGTGAGTGATTTTAGATGTGTCAGATCATCTTTATCTCTAGTATCTAGACAAAAGAAGAACGATTTACCGATTTTTTTTTATGGAGATTTCATCATGAGTGGTCCAATTAAGGTAGACCCAATTTTAAAGGGCTCTTTCAAAAAAAATCTCTAACGTCTTTAATTTTACAAACTACTGTGTTCAACAAGAGATTATATTTAGGAAGTAGGTATCTTTTTATCACTGACATTTTCGTTCCATATTTCTAATTGTTGGATCTTATCTTTCAACCAGATTGACTAGTCTTACATGCACGCAATGCGTGCGATGATGTGTGATAACAAATGAAGTAGAAAATAAAATTAAGTGGGTAGAAAATCTGTCTTTACATTTTATTTTCTCAAGAAACTGATGTTTAGTTTAAATGTCCTATTTCCCCCCTTTTTCATTCAAATGAAATAATTAGTTATCCTCTATTTTTTTTTCTATTTTTTGGTGTCTCCCATGTGTTGCCTTATATAATAGAGACTAGAATTTTTTTGCACGCGATGCGTGCTTGAATTTTTTTTCGAACAGAAACTAAATTTTCTTCGGCATAAGAGTCAAAATTTGAACATTAGACATACGAAGTATAATTGGTTTTAGTTGCAAAATTTGATTGGTTTAGTTTCTGTCACTTAAGTCTCTCACCATTTTTTTTGTTTTTTTATTACTTTTCAAAGTTAAATCCTATGAATAAAATAGAAATTTTTTTGAATTTATTTATGATTTCTAATATTATAATTTTTTAGTTGATTTTTGAATTAAGTACAATACTTCATAAATTGTAAAGAAAGTAGGCGCTTTGATTTCAAGTCAATTTTTTCATAGGTTGTAGTTTGTAAGTGAATTTTTTAATTTTTGTAAAGTTTCATCATTTTAGTGATTTGCATAACGTAAATTATGCAATTTTATGATTTTAATTGACTTGTGAGTGATTATTATAATTATATTTTTGATATTTTTGTTTGAAGCCTCCTTTGATTTGAAAGTAAATTTGTAATTTAGAATGGAAAGGGGGTAAGATAGTCTCTTCATTCGAGGACACCATAGCTTCCCCCCCTTCCCTTATATAATAGAGATATGTTGTACTTTAATTTCTTGAATGATATTTTATATAAACCTTTTTACCTTTGATAATTTATCGCTATTATATAATAGAAAAAAATACGTCCAAATATATGTAAAAGTTTCATTATATATAGGAAACACTATAAAAAAAGTAAATAATTTTTTTCCTTGTCTAATTTCTAAATTATGATTTCACTACAAATACACCTCTATTTTTTATCATGACCCACCATTAATTGTGAATGGTTCTTGAGAATAGTGATTTATAAGTAAATTTTTGTATGTATTGACATTCTAGGTTATTAGTTTTAGTTTGTATATTAATTTTAAGTTTTAATAAAGTTTCCTGATTATTTGAGTGATTTGCATGATTTTTATAACGTGATTTTTTCAATTGTATGGGTGATTTGTAAAGTTTCTTCTTTTAAATGATTTGTGAGTGAATGTTGTAAATTTATTTTCGGTATTTTGATTTTGACATTCCTTTTATAATTTAGAAAGAGAAGGGGCAAAATAGGCGTTTCAAAAGAGGACACCATTGCTCCCCCCTTCCCTTATATAATAGAGATTAGAGGAGGAGATTTCTTTTTCGAGGAGGGATATGAAGGTGTCTTAGTGGAACAAAAGAGAAAAATATAGAGAATGACAAAATATTTAATAAAAGGATAAATATTTTAATAGAGATTTCACTTTTTATATTTTTTTTAGACAGATGCTCTCAGGGGGTGTTTGGTTCACTAGTTTTAGGTATGAGATATGGGTTTGGAATGAACAAAACCCATACCTAGTGTTTGTTTAACTTATTTCTAAATTTTAAACCCATACCTCAAACCCATAAGGTATGGGGTTTAGAAACCCATGGGAGGAGGTGGGTATGACTCATATCTTACCTCTAGGTATCAAATCAAAGAAGATTTTTCATTCTTAAATGAAACCAAACACAAGGTATTAAGTATCAAGTTTCAAACCCATACCACCTTGGTTTCATTCCTGATTCCAAACTCATACCATAATATGAACCAAACGCCCCCTCAAATAGAATTGAGAAGCTGCTGGACCTTTTTGTAGTTACCATAAGTTACCCATGGGATCTTTTTCTTTTTGTAATAGAAAGCCAAGATTGGGTAACCGTAAAACACAAGGCAAGTTAGAAAAAAATCCAATAAAGTGAACCCCGAAACCCCTCAATCCCTTCTCTCTCTCTAAACCTTTTTCAAAATGAAAGTCACGCATTACTTCTTCTTTCCTTAACCTATGAAACCACGTGCCAAAGTGTTACCATTTCTCCTCTCTTTCTCTCTCTTCCACAATCCACACTCTCAATTTCAGTCACTTTTTGGTCTCCCTGTTTTCTCCAAAATATAAAAAAAAAGAAATTAATGCGACCACACCACCAATCCCAACTCGGGCTTAGCTTAACCCGATGAAACTCACCGAGTTCGAATCGCCGACGATAATGGCGGCGAAACCTTCGTCATCTTCTTCAACAACCTCATCCTCTTCTCAACATCATCATCTTCATAATCATAATCATCGCTCAGTTCTCGCAATCGATCTCAATGAAATTCCTTCCCCTTCTGAAACCCTACTTTCTCCAATTTCTTCAACCTTCATTCTCTCTCCTACTTCGCTTGTTCGTTCCATCCACGATAACCCTAATTTGCCGGAAGGTCCACCAGCGGAGATCCCTGATGAGGTTTCTCCATGCGGAGGATGCGCCGGAGCTTTGCCGCACTTGATTTCGGACAGGTTGGTTTGCGACGGCTGTGAGCGAGGTTTTCATTTTGAGTGCACTGGACTTTTGCCGGCTTCGTCGCTTTTGCGTGAGGACTGGGTGTGCAGGTGTTGCACTGCGGCTGGGGTTTCGAGTAAGCGTTGGCGCCTTGGGAGGAAGGAGGATAGAGGTGTTAGGCTTCTTGATATGAATGCTTCGCCGCCAAGTGACGGTGATGGTGAAGCTTTGGCTGTAGTCGACGCCGCTGCTGCTGCCGCCGCTTCTTCTAGGTAATTTTGTTGTGTTTGTGTAGATTTCTTGTGGATGGTAATGTGAGTGGAGAAGTGGGCCTTTTATATTGTTGTATGTCCGTTTTATGGAATGCATGTTTTTTTTTTTCCGGTATGTGGAATTTTGTGTACGAAGTAGCGGGGTACTGCGTTTGCGATCGATGGTAAACTTTACCGATTCGACGGATGGAGGTTTGATGGGAGGGTTGAGTGAACTATGCTTATTGAGAGTTTGGAGGGAGAAGAGATTAGTCGTTTTGTCATAAGATTAATGTCGTAGTACATCATGTCGAGTTGAGTGGTTTTTTTTTGGTTAAATGTAGGAAGTAGTACTTCTTAGGAAGTTGTTTTTCTCTTGAAGTTTCATTTCCTAGCAAGGACCTCTTCTTTTGCACTTAATTTTAGTTTAGTTAATTTCCTGTGAGTTTAATTGGCATAATTTCAGTCAAAAGAACAGGGCTTGACAATAGTTGTTTAGCTGATTATGGGAAGAAGACCTTCCCATGAGAAGTTCTGCTTACCTAGGTTTCTTTAGGTAAGTAACTTCCTCTGGTTTGCATTTTGACAACCAATCAAGCACTTCTTAGGAAGTTCCACTTCCTGTATTTTTATGTCAACCAAACAACTTAGATATTAGTCAAGGTTTTCGAGTAAAAGAATATACTCTGTGCTTCTGTAGTAAAAGAATATATATGTTGGTGTATAGCAAGTCAGAACTATGAGGTGAATGCGTGACACTAAGCCTAGACGTTACGACTTTATAATCTGGCCAATGGTGTATCTCATTTTTACTTGCTATGTTTTTCGTGTGTGGGTCAACTTTTTTTGACCAACAACTCTCAGATGAAAGATGAAGGGGACAAACGAGTCGATGTGGGGAGATTTCCTTAGAATTCTCTCTTTACTGATCGACATCATCACAATACTTTGAACTAGGATAGAGAGCCTGAGAAGAATTGAGAAACTTAAGGATCCATGCTCGTGTCCCTGAGAAGGAAGGAATGTGTAAAATGTAATAAATACTCTTGGTGTCAACCCATATTTGGTCCACTGATCGTATTGCAATCATGGTGATTGTCATGTCATAGTCATGACTAAATTTACAGATTGCTCTACTTCGGTTTTTTTTATTCCGGTATTTATACACCTTGTTACGGAGAATTTTCGCTTACTTAAAACGTTCTGCTTATGAAATTAAGACCTAATTGAATAATAAAAGTCTTTTTAGTGATAAGCCCTTGATATTATTGAAATAGAAATCAGCTTATCTAACTATGTTAAATATGATGTTTTGAATATAAAAAATAATCAAACTTATTGTTTAAACTTTCTTTTCATAAACTTTATTGAAACTAACATATTTAGGACTTAATAATATGCTTGTAGATTTGATTTCCTTTAACTTATAACATGCTTTGTTTACAACAACAAAACATAAACAAATATATATATATATATATATATATATATATATATATATATATATATATATATATATATATATATATATATATATATATATATATATATATATATAAGTATTATAAAAATCAGATTTGAGAAATAAAATTATTATAAGAACTAAAACATAATTATAAATCTGATTTATATACTTTATTCTAGTGCTGATTAATAATAAACGGGTTGAACATGTCCCAACCCAAACTGATTAAACGGATTGAAAATATTAACCTTGACCCAACCTATTTATTAAACATGTTGCACATATAACCCGTTTACCCCATTTACATATTTATTACTGTTTAATTTTTATTAAAATTTATTAGTTTTACACCCGATCAACTTGCGGCGACAACTACCAGCGATGCAACAAAAGATTTCGGCAGCACTACGAGTCCTACTCGCACAGCACACACTGTACGTCCTACACTCGCACACACCCACGCCGGAGCCTGGCACACCCTCGCTCGAGCCACCCACAACGCTCGCACAACACCTTGAGCCACACACCGCGGGCAAACCTCACACACACCCTCAGTAGCACACTTCGTGTTGCACACACACTATTCGCGTCGCACACACACACTATTCGCGTCGCACACACACACTATTCGCGTCGCGCACACACACTATTCGCGTCGCACACACACTATTCACGTCGCACACGCACACTATTCGCGTCGCACACACACACTATTCGCGTCGCACACACTCGCTTGACCCATAATTCATACGACCTCGCTCGCACACTTGTCCACACCCTCGCTCGCACACATGTCCACACCCTCGCTCGACGTGACAACCCTCGCTCGCCTCGCACAACCACACTAGCACACCACACGCCTCAAAGGCCGACGAAAACTCACGGGAGGGGAGGAGTATTAGTGTGACGAGGAAGAAGAAAGAAAAGTGACGAAGGAGAAGAAGAGAGGAGAGAGAAAATCTTTGAGGGAGAAGGCGAGAAAATGAGTTAGGGTATAATACATTTTTTTTCTTCTTTCTTATTTATAGCATGAGAAACCTAGGTTTAATAGGATTTGTTTCCAAATCAAATTCCGATTTCTTATTTTATTTAGTTGGAAAATAAAACAAAACCAAATCAAAATATAATTAGACATAAACAGTAGGTTGTATAGTTAAATCATGACTGTCGGTTTACTCAAACTATATGCTTCTGTAAATATTATTAAAAATACTTTCAACTTTTTTCTTTATATCTTCTTATTTAGAAAAGAATAACTCCCAACAATACGGATTATTACAATCAATGTGAGTAATGGACAAATTATAATATCTATTGTGGTTATGTAATGGCTATAATTGTTGTTGTGGTGAGATTTTGATACACATGAAATACGTATTGAATAATAGTTATAATAGAGGGAAAGTTGGTGGAGAGGAGACATAGAAAAAGTCAGTTAAGTGGAGAGGTAAATTATAAAGTAAGGAGATTTGAGTAATAAAATAGGAAGTTATGGTGCGCCCCATGTCCCACTTTAAAAAAGAAGTTTTTGTGCAACGTGCCAAAAAGGAAAGTGAATAAATCTTTGTGAGATGGAGGGAGTAGCTTTTTGTGACAATGTGGGTCGAAAAATAGATTTTAACTAATATCACGACCTGTGTATTTAATTCTCAGGAATGCTCACTTCGAGAGTGTAAAATTTATGAACAATTTATAGTTATCTGTTATGAAGGTATGAGGGATCGAAGGCTAGGAACTTAGGGTTCTTTGGTGCTTTATTTATGGTCAAAAGTGCTTTTGCAGTTATCTGTGCTCAATGGCCAGGAGCTTCTTTTACATTTTCTGATTATGCATAATTTTGCAAAAAAATAAATTATACTGATTAGAAGTTTAGTCTTTACATGAAACAAGAAGACTTACATCAATGACAACTTCAAACGTCACGATCAGATAGGTGTTTTTTTAAGCGTGCCCTGTGTTGTGGTAGAGAGCAGATGGGATCTATTTAGTGTCCATACAAGTGATTTTCTGGGGTTGTTGGGGTGCATTGTGCATTGGGTGTATATTTGCAATCTATGTGAGACATGCTAATTGAACACGAGATCTAGGGGGAAGGGAGTGTGTTTGGAGTCTGGAGATTGGCATGCTTGATTGCGCGTTTTTTTTTGGGCTGATTCGTGGTTTGAAAGGAATGGTAGAATATTGTGGAATTGTTTTCCTGGTTATGTATTCTCGTGGGATAGAGCAGACTTTCTTGCATTACATCAGGGCCTTCTAGTTTGAGGGAAGGGGTTTTATAGATTCTCTTTATAATATTAAAAGCCTATGTGGCACACTTCTCCCTTTAGTGTTGCTTCCCTTTAATGATGGACCCTATGCTTTTGTAATTCTCCCTTGAGTGTTGCTTCCCTCTCATGATGAACCCTATGCTTTTGTAATTTATTTATCTTATAGAAAAGACAAAGTTAGTTTGTATGGTGCAAGCTCCATAATTTTGTATATTAGATTTTTTTGCTTTATGTATCAGGCAATATTCTTGGAATGATAAGAATTGGAGCCTTCTCCTAAATTGTAAAGATATATTTCCAACTTCACTCGAGCCTGACACTTTTTTTTCTCGAACTTATTCCACATCCTTCATTTTATCAATTGGTGATTAGGCAAGAAAATTTTGATCCTCTAGGGTTTTGTTCCTCCCTTAGTTTTAAAAAGCGCGTATATGTGTTAGCGACACCCAAAAGGCATCCCAAGAGTGAGGCAAGACAAAACATACCACAGTCGCTAAGAGGGGCGCGCCTTAATCCGCCTCCGGCGAGGCACAAGGCGGCCACTTTTGGTAGAGAGGTGCAGGAGAAGAGGGGGGGGGGGGAGTAGATTTGAGTTTAAAAGTTGGACAAAACCAAAATCTCTTCAAATATGAATTTACCATGGCTTTAATTTATTAATCTTGAGCCAAAGCCCTTTGTTAATTGCATGATATTTCATAAAATTAAACCCTAATTAAAAGCCCTAATTTGTGGGGAAAAACGCTAATTTACAAATTGAAATTACGAGTGACAGAGGATGCCGGCGAGTCACCCCTGTAAGTCCCGGCACTTTATTCTCTTTTCTGTCTTTGATCTTTCTATTGTTTTACTTTCCGGCGAGCTTACTTTCTCTCTCTTCTTTTCTAAAAGCTTTTCACTTTCTTCTGCTCTTTGATCCTTCTTTTCCATTTTTCTGTAATTTTGATTGTGATAGTGGGCTATCAAAGTTATCTGGCAGCTGTCCTACTCCCTAAGACCCCACTGTTCCTTCACCACATAAGCATGTGATTTTTATTTTACATAAGCATGTGATTTTTATTTTTACTTTTTTCTTTCTTGTAGAAGGCTAAAATTTTATATTAATCTGGGCTTATTTACTAAATATATATTATTATAAAAATAAAGATAAAAATAAGAAAAAGATGCGCCTCGTCTATAGGATGCATGCGCCTTTGCCTGGCACCTTGGTGTGCCTCGCGCCTCTCAAAACTAAGGTTATTTCCTAGTGCTTTGCCAGTTTTTATGTTTGTTTTGCCTTTAAGAATTTGGGAAGGAACTCAAGTTCTGGATTAACTAACTTGTTGAGAAATATATATATCCTATATAACTTAGGATTGAATATTTAAGTAAATGACTCATCAAAAGTCCATTGTTCTTTGGTTTGCGTTTCATTGATTAAAGGCTATCCAGTACAACAAATGTATGGCAAGCATAGTTTGGCCAGTTTGTTTGTTCTTGATACTTTATCCATGGTTATGCTCTAGTTTAGTTAAAAGGTTTGACTATAACTGAAGGCCAAGATGCATGTCTCATGGATCTTATCATTGAAATGCCTTGCACATCAAGTATTGTTGGCACTTCGCACTATACATTTCCTAGTAATTTGGAAATTTGGGATGGATAGCTGCCACTTGGCTTATGTAGACTTGTGTAGCCAATTGTCTCTCTGTCGAATATGCTTGTTTTGTTTGTTCCAAGTTCGGTTGCCTTTAACAATTAGTGGTTGTTTGGTTGAAGATAATCAATTAGGTTTTATTGCAGTTTCCTAGAAAATATTAATTGTTTAGTTTTATGTAGTAGAAATTCTAGGAAGCTCCACTTACATGGGGAGACAATGTGAGTAACTTTCTCTGAATTTGAAGTAGATTTATTGAGGAAGTTGTACTTTGTGTTTTCTCAACCAAACAACTTCGTATTTTTTCTTATTTCAGGAAATTCCATTTTCTGTGTATCTTATGCCAACCAAATGGCCACTTAGGGCGTGTTCTCGTCACCTAAACTTATTTGAGCTGATTGAACCTCATTAGGCTCGAATTTACCTCATGTTCATGCCTGATTGGACCTGATCAACCCTGAAACTTAATCTTTTAGGTTGAAGACAACGTACCTTAGTTGTATCCATTGTAGGAAATGCTTGTCTCTATGCTTAAGCATTGTTACGTTTGATGTTTTCCCTTTTTTTGTTTTTTCTTTTCCTATAGAATTCTGTGTTTTGACAATGATACTTTCAGCGGTTATGCATCTGGTGGCGTGCGGTCATATCCCAACTTTGTCTATTCAAGTACCGGAATACGCTTTCCGAAGTCATCTACAGTAGTAGCACATACAGTGAGATTGGATTTTCAGGATATTTTACATAACAAACGGTCTCCAGTTAGAAGCTTTGAGGACATTAAATTTTCATCTCAGTTAGGAAGACTTAGGAGTAGTGACACAACATTTAGATTACCATCTTGGAATTCAAGTGAAGTTTTGCAGTCTC
Source organism: Beta vulgaris subsp. vulgaris (assembly GCF_026745355.1). Classification (NCBI taxonomy): domain Eukaryota; kingdom Viridiplantae; phylum Streptophyta; class Magnoliopsida; order Caryophyllales; family Amaranthaceae; genus Beta; species Beta vulgaris. The sequence goes on from NC_079203.1 coordinate 27,437,740, forward strand.
TTAGAGAATTTATTTCTGAAAGGCATGGTGTTCTAGATGAAGGTTGGCGTGTGGAATTTAAACAATCGAAGAATGGTTGTGAGTCATATGCTGTTTATTGCGCACCAGATGGGAAGATGTTTGAAACCATGTCAGATGTTGCTAATTATCTTGGTCTGACATCTAATGGGAATCCTTTGGAGCTTGAAACAAGGAGTGAATTTGGTTCTGCATCACGGAGGAATGGTTTGCATCTAGCTAAAAGAAGGAAGTTGACGAAGATGCCAGTAGGCAATGGTTTCGTGGAGAACAAGGATAAATTGATTAGTGGGTGTAATAATATTTTCGTTTCAAATCTGCAGAAAGTTCAGCTTATGGGCAAGTGTGGAAAAAGTGTAGAAGGTACAGAAGCTGTACAAGAAGAAAATGGTGTCGATGACTTTCATCACATTCATGTAAGTTGGCAATATCCTTGGGGTTGTCAGTGATCCTTAGTTGTGTTTGATGATTCTTTTAGCGAGATGATCTGTTTGTATCTCAGTTTTTTCACGTTCTGTGTCTCTTGTCATGCTATGTGTTATGTATGCTTGTTTTTTCAGGAAGGGCTTCCTCTCCAGCATGAAGATTTTTTTGTTCTTTCCTTGGGAAAAATTGATGCAAGAAAATCATACCATGATGCCTGTCAGATTTGGCCTGTGGGTTATAGGTCATGCTGGCATGACAAAATTACTGGGTCCCTCTTTCTTTGCCATGTGTTAGATGGTGGTGACACTGGTCCTATCTTCAAGGTTAGAAGGTTTTCTTGCTCTGCGCTCCCCATTCCTTATGGGTCCACAGTTTTGCAGAGGAAACGTGGTATCTGTTTGAATGGTCCAAGTGAAAAAGTTGGAGAGCAAACAACTCCATCGGAAGAAGAATGCTGTATTGAGATGCTTCTTTCAGAACCTTGCTTACTTCCAGAAGATTCTTTGTCATGGCTTCTAAGTAGTCCAAATGAGTTTGATGGTCAGAAGGCAATCCATCCATCCCTTGAAGTCCGTTCTACTTCTGAGAGGTCACAGGATCTTTTAGCTCAGAATAGTTTACCTACAGAGGAAAAGATTGGTGAATTTTCAGTCGACAGTCATTCGTCATCCTTACTCTGGAGCATTTTATCCCATAAACTTACTGATGCTTGCCGCCAAATATACAAGCAGAAGGGGTCTCTGAAGTTCTTCTGCAAGCATGCAGAAGATGGCATATCTTCCTTCTATGATATCATGACCTACAAGAACAAAGATGCATTTTCTTCATTGGACAAATTTTGCAGCTTGTTGGGCTCGTTGAAGGTCCCATTGGTTGTAAAAACTGATGATGAACTTGATTCATCACTCGAAGCTCTAAAGAATTGGTTGAGCTCAGATCGGTTTGGGTTGGATGCAGGATTTGTCCAAGAACTTATTGAACAATCTCCTGATGTCCATCGATGTTCATATTATGAATCTTTGAGTAGCAGAAATGATTATATGACCACACCATTGGTTCGAAACGGGCTGTTACTCATCAATGGAAAGAGCATGGAGGAATGCAAGCAAGATTCTATATTAAATGGTTTGTACAAAAAGTACAGGACAACTGAGGATCCTGGTGGCAGTCATCATAGTCGCCCCCCTGGGAAGCAATTGGGTGCTAAGCTTCCACCTCAGGTTGTTGGAGATGCGCTTCAGGTATGTCCATAGTTATTTCATAAAAATGCTGTAGATCTCCCAGAATATATGTACATTTTTGGTTTAGGCTATTGTAAATTTCTGTGTTTCTGAACTGTTGCTTCATATAGGTGTGGGAGTTACTGCGCCGTTTCCATGAAATCTTGGGCTTGGAACCTCTTAATTTTGATGAACTTGAGGCAGAACTCATTAGCCCTTGGTTTGAGAGCTTGTCGCAGCATGGATCTCGTGAAAGAGACTCTCCAGGTGGTCAGGCTGTATCTGCTGATGGATCTAGTATTCTGAGTGAGCACACTTCACCATCTAGTAGTGAAATTGCTCGTCCTGAAGGGAATACATTTATAGAGATGCAATCTGCTGCTATGAAGGAAGAGGCTCATGCCAGTATAGCATCTTCTACTTACACTAAATGTACTGGCACTTCATTGAGGAGGGCCCACATTTCATTGCTTGATGTGCTTGTGAGTGAGTTGCAGATAAAGGTTGCGGCATTAGTGGATCCAAGCATAGATGCAGAGTCCAAGTCAAGACGGGGTAGGAGGAGAGATGTTGACAGCTCAATTCTTGCTATCAGACCAAAGCTTAATCTGCTGCCTATTAATGAATTGACTTGGCCAGAATTAGCTCGGAGATACATTTTAGCTGTTCTGTCAATGGATGGGAATCCTGATTCTGCAGAAAATGTTATTCGTGAATGTGGAAAAGTTTTCCGTTGCTTACAGGGAGACGGGGGGGTTCTTTGTGGTTCCCTAGTTGGGGTGGCAGGAATTGAAGCTGATGCACTGGTAAGTTCTTTTGCAGATGTACTCTGTATATTTTTGCTTTTTCAAATGTTTTTATCGAGGTCTTTGTTTTGTCATATTGTTTGTTATATGTCAGCATGAAACTACTCCTGTTTTAAGCTCTGATATTGAGTTAGGATTTATAAGATTCGTGGTTACCGTGTACTGTGTCTTGGCTCTGAGTGTTGAATCACCTAATTTGGCACTTGTTTTGATATTTCTTCAGTCTCATTCTCAACTCTCAAACCAGTATGTGGATTTGTAGTCTGTATCTTACATTGGATTATATGAGTTGCGTGGCTCGACTACATATAATTAGCTTCAATCAACCAGTATTAGATAGAGTGAACTAGCCTGGATTATCTAACTGGCTACTTTATTCCCAACTTTGCATTTACCAGGGGGATTAACCCAATGAGTTTTGGGGAGCATTAATCTGGCTTACTTGAAGCAGAAAAATTAAATCATTTTCTTTCATATGGTGTGCACTCATTAAAATACGTGCAGTTTGTAGAAGTTCAACTCTGGAATATCTTTTGTAATATTTGTAACAAATATCTGTCCTGTGCATGAGCATCTTAATGAAGTTGCTGTCAAATTGAGCTTGCTTATAAAAGATGAAGAAATTTGGAGTGCTTTGATGAATAGTTCAATGTGTTGCAAGGGGTCGAGAATTTTTGACTGTCTCTCTCTGAAGAAGAGGTCCAATGACAAACTTGAATGTTATACAGGATTTTCAGTAGTCCAGTGCTGTATTTTTGGTTGACGTCTATGATCATGAAAAGCTACCATTATTATTCCTGTTCATCTTAAATTAACTTGGGGAAATTATATATCTTTTAAGAAAATAATAGAATTATGTTTAATGTAATCATTTTAAATCTAAATATAGTGAATACAGTTATATGATTGATTAGTCGATGGAAACTTGATTTTATGGAGAAGTTGTATATGAATATTAATCTCAATTAGTTTCCATGTCGTTTTAAAGTGTATAACATTTGGTATTTTGGTATGGCTAACATATACATTGTCTCGCTCTAAAATGCCATCCAAAAGAGATGCCAAGTGTCAGCCTTATGTGAATTTATACGGCTTGATATGTATGTATAATTAGATGAGGGCCTGGCTCAGCTGTTGAATTAATTGCTTTCTTGCATGTTTCCATCTCATAATTTCATCATTGATCCTTTGCAAAATTTCACATAATTTTCATGTATTCGAAATTTGAAGTCTTGAGGTTATTAAGGTTTGGTATGGAGGAGGTTGTATGCTGGGCATGCCTTGGAAGTTGCAAGAGCAGTGTCTTGTTTTGGTTTTGATAGTATCATTCTTAGTTTGAGTGGTTTCGTTTAGTCAGAGGAGGAGACGTTGCTGTTTCATGAAAGTAGTACTAACGGTGACGCTTTCTTATTTCTTTGAAACTTAATTGCTTTAATTTCTTGCAAGTAACGTAGCATAGGTATGATTGTGGCCTTGTGGGCTTACTAAGAATAAATAAACTACAGTAACCATAACATAGCTAATTATTGCAAAATGATGAAATAATAGATAACAAGGTTAAAACGTTGTCTGTTTGCTTTTTCAACTAGAAAGTTAGAAACATCAGACTGATGAAGACATTGAGATTTCCATCCAATCCTTTCCTTAGGTATGACATTATTCTCCTGTTAGGGACAAAAACAACTGTGACACTCTTAAAGAAGAGGTTGCAGTCGCTTTCTAAAAGACTATTTTATATCATATATCTGTTTCACCTCCATCAGTATTCTAAGCGCCAAACTTGATAGTTCTAATGGGGATAAAACAAACTGCTTTAGGAAATACAAATCTTTTTGGTGGATGAAACTCTTGGTTTTTTTTACATGGTTTGGAACTTCAGGGACTTTTTTTAGTTGACCTTCTTTATTGGTCGTTTTGACTGCCTTATTATGAACTCTAAAGAAGATAGTTTGTGGCTTTCCATTTTATGTTCTCAGTGATGGACTCTTTTGGGGTTTAGCTTTACATTGTCAATGCTAATTATATCTTTGCTTAGATTTGAGATTTAGTTCTTTTGGTTTTATTTTGTGTCTACACATAAGTTCCTCGTCGAGCTTTTCCAAAGATGCTTTTTTCATGCCTTGCGGGGCGGTGATTCAAAAAAGAAATTCCATAGTAGGATTGTGTTAATCCATTATGGAGTGGAGGTGCAAATTAGAATAGTCTCCCAGATTATTTGTGTGATACTTAGTGTGTGCACCATGAATAAACTCAAAAGGGTAGAGCTTTGCTCCATAATAATAGAAATATCGAGTTTAATAAAGCTCACGTCCTTTTCTTATAAAAACAACCAATTTTTTAAGTTATCTTTGTACCAAAAAATATCAGCAACCTAATCAAGTTGTAAAGTTTTGGTAATTGGGTTAGATTTTGTGACATTGGTTGAAGGTTCTTGTAAGGCAATATTTGCAGAAAAGGGTGGACTTTGCATGAGGGTTTCTTAAATTGGGAAACTTGGTGATACAGCTCCGGGGGAGGCCACTGATGGTTAAGTAGGATAGGCAGACGTGGGCCGGGCATACTGTACAATGTTTGCCATTTCAATTGTGTCGAGAATGTGATAACAATGTAGCAGAATTGACCACATGTACTTTCAAGTTCAACTTAATTTGTGTCTTGATTGTTGGAAGCTATGTTGCATGGAATTATGGAAATGGAAACGGGAAAATAGGGCATTGCGAAAACTCAAAAGGATAGGTAACATGAAAATATTAATTAGAAAAAGCACAGGTTCTTTCATTTCCCACAAAAATCATCAAATTTCTGAGTTTGAAAAAAGTTATTTTCTTAGATTTCTAGATCTTCCCCCTAAAAAAAAAAGTAAACCAAGAACACAGTATGAGCTAAAAATCTATAATAAGTACGTGAAAAGAATCTTAACATCTCCGGTTCAAAGTATTTTTCAGAGTTGTACTGCTAACTTAGATCTTCTCACTCTTCCAAGAAATTTTATTTTGACCAAGTCCCTTGCTGTATCTCCTCCTCTTTCTTTTCTTGGTTGTTTCCTTGCCCATACCCCTTGTTTTCCACATCAAACCTCTGAGAAACATGGAGGAAGATAGTAGAGAAGGCGGCAGACATGCAATGGCAGAACATGTTTGCTCCATTTGGAAACATCGCTTGCTTGCAGATGCACAGTTATGGTGAGAATTGATCAGTGGCACCGAAAATGTGTATATCATGCTGAGCATGGTCGTTGACTGGTGGCATAGGTTAAAGATTTGCTTCTTAATTTAGGACTACAGAAGAGGGTAGAGTGGCAGGTTTTGTCCAATAGGGGACGGATTGGTTTATCAAATGGTTGGGGTATAATCTTGGAACAGGAGTTCCAAATCTTAAAACATTTCGCCTGGTTCCAAGAGTTTCTAATATGTTTTGTCGAAAGGAAGGTTTCTGTACGTTTCGGAACATGATATGTTTTGGCGAAAATCTTTTAATCTGTGCTACAGTTGGAAAGTAATGTTCTAAAACTCCAAGCCTGTAAATAAAAGTTGCTTTGTATGGGTAAAGTTCACTACTGGTTTTATGACATGACTTAGTTTTGTATGCATATGCTAGGATGTAAATGAACTGATGTTTCGTAAAGATATCCTAGTATATGCTATCGAATTGTATATACTTAATTATTGAAATTATGAGAAAATATTATTACTATTGATATTAGTGCCAAGGAGGCAAGGATCCTGAGCATGCAATTATAACATTTATTTGAGTTCAGATTAACTTCAGTACTTCTTCACTCATGAGGTTATGACCATTTTTTTTTTTTAGATGTTGTTCCATATAGGATAGATGTGCTTACCTAGAGTATAATCCCAAAGAGCTATAATTTGTCTGAGATAAGGTTATTTTGAAATTATGTCCTTTTCGAATTGAGTGAACATATGTAGACTGTCCGTTGAAGGCCAATGCTCCAAAAGCAATATTGATGATTCATGGTTGCAATTGCAACTCTATCGTATGAGCTTTGGAGGTGAATAAAAGTGGTGGCCAAGGTTTAAGTCCAGGGAGTTAATGTATCTTTCATAGCTTTTTGGTGATTTGCAGATGCGTTCACAGCTGAAATACAGAGACTATGAGAGATGAATGCTTGGTGTATCCATGTATGCAGTAGTAATATCTTTCATTAAATTGATTCTAAGTAGTTCGTAAGATTGCCAACTTAGTGGCTGCCAAAGAGTGTCCCAATTGAGTGGCGAACCAATGAGAGATTAGCTCCTGTAGAAAATGTTGCCGTAGCTTAAGACACCCATGGCCCTAGTAATTTCAGTATTCTGGAAAAGAATGTCGTATTATCTTGAGTAGCAATCTGATAACTACCCCTTCCCCCTTCGAGCAAGATATATGGTTCCTTTCGTATATATAGGATGACAAGAATTGCTCTGCTCTTAATGGAACTATTCTATGTCTGACACATATCTGTACTTGGGAGATGTTCTCATATAGATAATGTTTTCTGGAAGCGTTTTGAGTTTTACTTATTCTTGTGGTTATTGCAATTTTATCGTTCTCTTATGTTATTAATATTTCTATTTGCTCTCTCTTTTCTGAAATGTTTAACTATCAGTCTTGCTAAACATTATTCTTTCATGTTACTTAAGTTCTTTTTTGTAAAATTTCACTTTTCATCTTTATATTGTACTTTGCATGGTTTGAAAGATAGAATTTTATCTGCTGTTGCATTAACATAATTGATCCTCAGTTGCTTGCAGAAGCCAGGAAACGGATTTATGGATGTTTAAGCAGTGATAATGACCAGCTGATCATAGAGGAAGATGATCCTGAACCAGTTGGTACTTCTGAAAGGATGTGTAGTGGTGATGGAAACATTCCAGAGTGGGCTCAGGCCCTAGAACCTGTGAGGAAATTGCCTACCAATGTAGGAACAAGAATCAGAAAGTGTGTTTATGAGGCTTTGGACAAGGATCCCCCAGATTGGGCACGAAAGACCCTGGAGCACTCAATCAGCAAGGAAGTTTACAAGGGCAATGCTTCTGGACCAACTAAGGTAGTACACATGAGCTTGTTGTAATCATCATATCTTAGAAGGTAAAAAGATTTTTTTATGTGGCATCGCTTCATGTGTGAGTATCTCTTTCTTTCTTATCGTCTCAAAGTCATTGCTCTTCCATTTCTTTTCTGGTCACTAGACTAGTAATGATTATAATGTTTCGATTTATTTGCGAGAATGTGTATGGTTTTGGCTGCTCTTATGAAAGGACTATTGATTATTGACCATACATAATTAAGTTTGTGTGAGTGAAAGCTATTTACATTTTTACTTTTCTCTTTTCTTTTCGGGAGGTGGGTGGTAGGGGGAAAGGGGTTGTTGCAGCATGAGTGGTGGGGAATCCCGTCTGAGACATCAATAGTTGGCGATTTATAAGAACATCTCTTCTAGATCTTTATATTTCAAGTCCATCTTTACGTAGAAGTTCGACCTTCTGAGTTTCAAACACATTTCAGTATCTGATAAAAAATGTGAAAGAATTGCTCTTTAAGGTGAGTTAGCGTTAAAAATGTTTTGTGCTCTTTGACCTTGAAGATTCTGAAGCGAGGAGAATAGTTATGGAGTACAAGACTACAAGAGTGCTGCTTCTCGGTATTTCCAGATTGTTTTCAACTCCAAAATGTGAAAAAGGTTGCTATGGTGGCATTTGAGATGTTTGGTGCTTGGAGAACATTTGAAGGGAATTTTGAGGAGGGTTGTTGCAGGATAACTGGTGGGGAGGCCTTCAGAGTTCAGACTCAATTGAGAATAATAGTTGACAATTAACACCTCTTCTAGTTGTTAATGTTTAAAGTCCATCTTCATGTAAGAGTTGGGCTTTGGTGTTTCCATAACAGTTTAGACTATTATCAAACCAACAATGTTAATTAAATGCTCCTTAAAACGTGGGGGCATTAAATATGTTTTGTGCTCACGGAGCTTCTGGATTTTGAAGTGTTTAGAATGGTTATTTCAAGCATGGAAGTGTTGTGTCTCAAATTGTTTTAAACACCAAAATGCAACATAAGGTGGACGACGTGCCATCAAAATGCTAGAGTGGCATCTGAGATGTTGGGTGCTTGGAGTACATTTGCAGGGTTCTGATTTTTCTTGTGAAAAGATGTTAAGAATCAGGACCAAATTAATTAACTTCTTGACTCTTCTACTTAAAGCTAAAGGACTATCCCTCCCATTCTCTCTCCGTCCCTGTCTATGTTGACAATAATGGATGTGGCTGGGGCTTCCTTGTAAATGAGCTTCTTTTTGGCTTTGGTGTCCTCCGCTTGGCTGTTCGAAGGCTATATCTGTCTGCTTTTTCTTTGTCCTAATCTTTTCTTCTTTCCATACAATTATATGTTGGCAATTACTCATAGAATCATAGGTCTGAAAGTACCCAGCAGTAAAAATCATAGGTCTGAAAGTACCTACAATAACTCTTTCTTTGTCTTCTCTTGCTAGAACAGAACTATCTGATCATTGCAAATTTGCAAGACCAGGGTGAAAGGGACGACTGATTACGGAGGAGAAGAGAGAGCACCCCCAATCCAAAAATCTGATATTCAAAAAATTTGAGTCCAAATCCAATCCGGTTCAAAAAATAAAAAAATATCCGGAATAGTAGTTCAAATCCAATCTGATTTTTTAAAAAATACAATTCGAAATAGTAATTTTGTACAGATTGGACTTTGGAATTCATCCATAGAACGCATGCTGTTAAGGGTATGAGCAATAGCCCCTTTTTTTTTATAATATTTGGCTATTGATTTATTTCAGAATGTTCCAAAGCACATGTTTGACATTATTGTCATCAATTTTTTTTTCTTTTTATACTCTTCACAACTCTGGTTATCAATGAACGCAATCACATTAGCTGTAGATTTGATGAAAAAAAAGCACATGTTTTATTTTTGCTCATGTAAAGGTATTAAATTTATGTCCAAGAATGAATTTGATTTTGACTCTGTTTAGTTCCATCACTTGTTCTTTATATGACAACTTATGCAAACATTTTCTGATGAAGACTGTATACTTTGTACATTTGCAGTGTTTTTTTTTTTTTAATTTTTTATTTTTATGTATGAGCTCCTAAGTATTTGTGGTCTGCTAAGAAATTGGAAATGTATGCTGACCTCTACTCAAGAATGGTCTGGATCCCCTCGTTGCTCTGTCGGTCACTGTAATTGTTTCATAAGGACAATTCTTCTGCTGTATTGGTTGGTTTTTGAAAAGCATGTCGAATTTGCTTCACTTGCTCGATGTCTATCTTGTCATCTACTATCATGTGTAATATTGTACCTGCCCAATGATGCAGAAAGCTGTCCTCTCAGTGCTGGCAGATGTTCTCAGTGAAGGATTACAACAGAAAATTCGTAAGGATAGGAAAAAGAAGACTATTGTTTCTATATCTGACACTGTTATGAGAAAATGCCGTATTCTTCTACGCCGTGCTGCTTCTGCTGATGAAGAAAAAATGTTTTGTAATTTGGTTGGAAGAAATTTGATCCATTCTTCCGAAAATGACGATGAGGGAATGCTTGGATCCCCTGGATTGGTGTCTCGCCCGCTAGACTTTAGGACAATTGACTTGAGGTTGGCTTTTGGGGCCTATAGTGGATCACATGAAGCCTTCCTGGAAGATGTTCGGGAGGTAGTCTTTTTTTCTTTTTTCTTTTTTCTTTTGTGAAATGTTTCTTATGGAGATTTATGACTTTGCATATTTATTGTGAGAACATTTTATTTAGGCCATGCTTAATTCCTTAGTATTTGCCTCTGCTCTTGCTGATGCTCCACTGTGATCTTGATGTCTGTTATTATCTTGGCTATTCACATCTCTGCTTAAGACAGAGGCAAAATATCAGGTTTAGCTGTTTGACCTTGGAATTCATAAGCTTCATTATAACATACTCATAGAAAGCTAACCAGTTTCTGTGATTTGTGTAATATTATAGTCCTGAAGCATGGGATGATTGGGTATACTCTGTTCTTAAAATCTCTCTTTTTCAGTCCTGTGATATCTGTGCTTTGCAGTTTTTTTTTTTTTTTTTTTTTTTTTTTCTGTTTGCTGCTACTTCTTTATGCTCTAGATGGATGAACTTGTTTTCTCTTGATATCACCTGCTAGTTATAATTGCTTTGGATGATAGGAAAACGGAACGAAAGAAAATCGGCTTAAGCAATGGATCTGCTAATAGAATCACAGTTCTAGACAAAATTGCTTCCAAGATTGGTGTACTTTATATAATGCTATAATATACATGAATGATTCTTCTACTGGATGTTCCCTTCTATGTTTCTCCGCCTTGCTGTTTTCACTTTATTCAGGGTCTTGCTCCTCCCTTTACATATTTGGCTGGTTATGGGTTAGTGTTGTGGATGAGGACTTAATAAATAAGGTCAGTTTAGATGATATAAGCATTTAATTCCTGTCTATCAAGTGTGCTGGTAGGTTTATAAACGGACTTCTACTTCTGGGAATATGAAACAGTTGCTTCAGGTCTTATTGCTTTTGAGTTCTTTTGCAAAAAACTGTTACCAACTGGGTTAAATGTAATTTTGTTAACGCGAAATGTTTGAATATTAAAGAGAAGACCTTGGACAAAGCAAGTGTAGTGAGACTTCGTCGCTGACTGTCAGCTGACTAGTCTTGTCATTAGATTTTTTGTTTGTTTGAGCGTAATATTAGTTTAGAAGGTTTTGCAGTAGTTGTCTTGAAGCAAAAACATCATGGATTGTATTCTTCTATTGTCATAAGAATAACATTCTCATGATGTGTCATGAGATAAAGGAATGTTCTTGGCTTCACTGTAACCTTATAGTCCATCTTCTGAGTTTGTGTGTGATTACATCTATGTAATATAATTAGCATCTTGGCACAAACACCTTTTGTCTATGACTTCAGATGACTACTTTAGTAGTAATTATTTTTAATTTTTTTGTAAGCTCTTTGCTTTTGACATAGTGTACCTTTTTGCATTTCTGAAAGGTAGGTGAGCACTTCTATGGAAATAATTGTTTGCTGACAATATTCAATCATGCTGGCAGTTGTGGAAAAATATACGCATTGCTCATGTGGAGCAGACGGAGTTGGTTCAATTGGCGGAAACATTATCTGAGAATTTTGAGTCGCTTTATGAGGAAGAGGTATGCAAACCCTTGAACTCTTCCTAGCAGCCTTATTCTCTGTTTCCTATTTAGGAGCCATTTGGTGTGGTTAAAGAAAAGGGAAAGAAATAAAATAGATACTGATTGAACCTTTTGTTTTATATTGGATAAAGCAAATTATTTTCGTATATGATATTTGTTTTATATGGGGGAAGAAGCGATACTTTCCCAAGTTATTTTTAGATAGCCCCCTCCCAATCAGATAACGACTTCTTCCACCATTGACCGTCCACCTCCATGGCTCCATCCACTGAACTAGAGGATCAAAGATTCAGATCTAAAACTTAGGCTTCATTTGACCATCAAAATTCCATAGGTTTCTCGATTGACAGAAAGTTCTCTCGTTTTCTCTCTATATGTTTCAGCAGCCATGACATGTGGCTTGGCTGTGGGTTTACCTCCATATTTTGTAAATTTTTGGGTTTCTAAAGTGGGATAGTGTGCTTTTGGTTATAAGAAGTCCTGATTGATTGAGGCTGATTTTCCTGATTGGCTGTTGAGGTTTGGATGTTTCCAGTGGTACTACTGGAACTGGGAAGCAATAAAGGCAAGGTTATAAATTTGTGTTAATGGCAGCAGTAAGAGATGGGGCTTATGAAGATGAAGGTTGGTGTAGGATAGTTGGGATAAGGGAATGGTGGTGGCGTCGTGCTATTGGAGGTAGGTGGAGATGGTGGTTTGTAGTGGATTTGGTTATTGCGGGCTCTAGTTAGGTAGTAGTGTTGGTATCTCATGATTGTTTCTTTGGGGGAATGATAAAGTTTGGGGTGGTCGGTAAATTTAATATGGAAAGCACTGTTTTGACTTACTTTGCCTTTCTAAGTTGGCCTTTGTAGCTTCCAATAGGCACTCTGCATATTTGCGAGTTGTGAATTCTGGATTAATCTTTGCTCAAGATTTTGGGGTCTCTGATGCAGGTTGTTTCTCTTGTTGGCAAACTGAAAGAGTATTCGGAAGTGGAACAGATAAGTGCTGACGCAAAAAAAGAGATTGAAGATGTTCTTGCCGCCACAAGTGACATTCCAAAAGCTCCATGGGATGAGGGTGTCTGCAAAGTCTGCGGCATTGATAAAGATGATGATAGTGTTCTCCTGTGTGATTCCTGTGATGCCGAGTATCATACTTACTGCTTGAATCCTCCTCTTGCTAGAATTCCTGAAGGAAACTGGTATTGTCCCTCGTGTGTTTCTGGGGTAAGTATGTTGGACAACAGCTATAAAGGTGCCCAATTTATTGGCCAACGACATCGAAGAAAGAATCATGGGGAGGGGATTCGTAATTATTTAGAGGAGCTTGCTCGATTAGCTGGTGTAATGGAACTGACAGAGTACTGGGACTTCAGTGTGGATGAGGTTTGTTGAAAAAATCCTTTTTTATATTTCTTTCACGCTCTACGCATCCTTGTTCTTCTGTCATTAATCATGCTTCAAGCAATGAAGGTGGCATGTTCTGGGCGAATTAGTCAAGTTGGTATCAACCCCCCCCCCCCCCCCTATGTGGTTACCAAAATTTTAGATTTCGGCATCCTGGAGGGTAATTAAAGTAGTGCAAGCGACGTTTGTCATTGCTGGAATTTGGTTCAAGGGGAACTTCTTTCAAGCGACGTTTTTGTTTTGGGCTTTGTAGTTAGATAGCTAAACTTTACCCAACTTGTTTTAACATCCGATCCGATGTGCGTTTACTCGTAATTGAGTGTGGAAATATGATTCTTACAGATAAGGGCAACCAAACCTCTCGTTTGCAGGAGACCTCTGTCTCTTGAACTAAAATCTGGCAAGAAGATGGGTCCAAATGTCACCCATAACTACTTTAAATAACTTCTATTCATCTGAGACATTTTTGTATATTTTATGTTTTGGCATATTAAGAAACTTTGCTCATTTTGTGAAGCTTTTGTTCATTTTCTGTCATTTTAAGATATTATCATTTAAAATGAGCAAAACAAACCTTAAAATAGCAATTTGACAACAGGTTAGGGTTCGGTAACAAAAAAAATTAAGCTGAATGTTAGAGAAAAAAACACAATTTAGCTTAAGTAAAAGAGAATTAGCTTTATTCATCTTCAATTGTGGTAGAAGTCCTCATTTCGGAGTTGTTTCAAAATTAAAAGAAATTCCTTAATAGCGAAAAAACCCCCGAAGATTTAGCTCGATTGAAGATTAATTTCTAGTAATACAGCTAGATTGAATAATAGCTATTGAAGCATGTCTTCTAGTAATTCAGCTGACCTCTATCTCCAACTCCATCTTCAACTTCATCTTCCTCACTTAATCACATGCGAAAGTTTATGGAACTCGAAGCCCTTGATTAGTAGATGATTGCTGTCAAAGAACCTAGTCGAAATCTCCCACAAACCCTCTCTGATTGAAGAGCATAGAGAGGAGAGAAAAGGACAGGGGAAAGAGAGAGGAGACAGAAAAACGCCAATCCACTGTGAGAGAACTCACCGATTGCTACAACAATGGCAGATGGGATGTGAAGAAATTAGTACTGATGAAGATGCAAGGAAAGAGAGAGAGCATGAGAGAGAGACCGTTTCACTAGATAAAGAAAGGTTTTGAAGTAGGAAATTCAATATGGATGGGCTTAAACACAAGTGACACACGTTTCATCATAGTCGTGGAAGTCTTAGGTCGGATGATCTGGATAATTGTTTTCAGTTTAAGAAATGTTCATAAGATCCTATATATATACATGTATGTGAATACTTTGTTGTAATCATATTTAATTAATATATAATCCATTTTGGCTAAATTATAAGTTTTTCTCCTTGTTGAGCCAATTTTCCAAAAGGATTATATTTTCACTAAAATGGATTGTAATTACAATATTCTCATGCTCTCATATAAGAAGTTTGTGTGTGGTGGCAGATTCACCTTGTAACTTTGAGGTCACAAGTTCGAACCCTAATACCTACTTGTGCTTGGGAGTATGGATCCCCTTGTATCCCCTACTTTAAGTGTTGACCTTTGTAGTTGGGCTAGCTGACGTGCGAGAGGTCAGTAGGGTCCTTTTTCTTACCAAGGGGTTCCCTAATATATATATATATATATATATATATATATAATATCAAGTGTTATTCCTATTTTAGCATTTCCGGAATTTTAGCTCCGATGAGCAAAGGACCCGAGAAACTTTCTAGTTACGAATCGGGTATAGAACCTAATATAATAAACATAACCCGCTTTACAATACAATCCTATTTTAGGAATTCTACAAAATGGTATTAAGCATCCTTTTCTTTTGTCAAGGGTTCGGCCAATTGATATGTTTCCACAAATAATTGAAGTTCAATTTCTTGGTCTGTGTCTTCTGTTCTTGAAAACTTATACAGTTCTTCCGTTAAGCCCTAATCAATGAACCTCCAAAATCCTTCAAATTGTATCTGATTAAACCCAAGGATCGTAGACATATATATATATATATTATATATATATATATATATATATATATATTAAATTCATCCGTTCTAAAAAATATGAACATTTACCATTTTAGTCCATTATACCAAATTCACTTTTCTCTATCTCTCTCATCATCACATGTGTCCTTTTTCTTTCTCTCTATCTCTCTCCTCTTCTAAATCCCCGTGCTAAGTCCCTACGTTATATATGTGTGTGTGTGTGTATTTTTGTGTGTGTGTGTGTGTGTATGTGTATGTATACACATACATATACTTACGTATATACATACACAGATATATAAATATATTGTATGGTAGAATTTACTAAACTTGGGAGATGCTGCAAGTGGTACCTGATTATGTTGCTAAAAGGTGTTGATAGAGGCTGCATAGTGAGACAAAGAGGGGGGATTGGGGTGGAATGTTTTTCCGTGTATTGTTATTCCCTTGAAAAAGTATATACCCCTTACCTTAAAACGGAAGAAGAGCCTGGAGTTTTGGGAAAAAAATCGATACATATGTACTCTTAAAGTTGAGCCTGGAGTTTATACCCCTAACCCTATATATATATATATATATATATTATATATATATATATATATATATATATAGAGTAGAATTAATGTATTGTTATTCCCTTGAAAAAGTTTGTACCCCTTACCTTAAAACGGAAGAAGAGCCTGGAGTTACCTTAATGTTGAGCTGGTCATTGCTAAATTATATGTTGTCACAGAATTATTTTTTTGGCAACACTCGAAACTGAAGAATTTATTTTGATGGACTTCCATTTTCTGCTTCAGAGAATTTTGCTGCTTAAATTTATGTGCGATGAGGTGCTTAATTCAATTCTTATCCGTCAACATCTAGAGCAATGCTTCGATACCTCAGCTGATCTGCAGCAAAAGCTGCGGATGCTACATTCTGAGTTGAAAAATCTCAAGGTACGAGAAGATATACTGGCTACAAAGCTGGGCTCAAATTTTCCAATTGTGGCTGGAGATGCTAGTACTGAGGGCAATATTGGTGTAGTGGCTAACCATAGCATTTGCACAAAGCTTCAGCATGTTGCAAATGAAAGAAGTGACCGCATTACTTCTGTCTCTGATATTGCTCCTCAAGCAAAAGGGGATCTAGGTGCTCTGCCTACGGATAATCATAGCAGATCTTTAAATGTAAAATACTTCGAGAAGATCATTTCTAATGACTGCCAAGTTAAGCGGCCTGTAGATTCTGAGTCTGTGGTGAGAGATCTTGTGGAAGCCACTAATGAAGATACCGCCTCTCTTGAAAATCAAGACCTTCATGAGCGGTCATCTAAACGTCACAAAAGTTCGCCATTAGAGGATTGCTCTGTTTCGAATGCTTTACTTCCTGAAACTAATGGAATGGACTGCGAATCTTCTTGCCAAGGAGCAATGCTTGAGCACAGCGTGCCAGATGTCTCTGCGGTAGAAGATTTGCAAGGAGTTACTGTTTCCTCATGTCTTTTAAACACTGGGGCAGCTGAAACTGTTTCTTGCTCAACTTCAAATGAGTTGCAAAGTTCCAATCTGGAGCTAAATGCTGTGCAGAAGGAGCTGTGCGTCCTTCAACAGTCCATTGCAAATGCAGAGTCACAGCTTATGAAGTCTTCTGTGCGCATGGAGTTCCTGGGTAGTGATTCTTCTGGTCGATTGTATTGGGCCTCAGCCCAGCCTGGTGCACATCCTTGGGTGATTGTGGATAGTACTATGGCCTTGAAAGCTACAACAAAGCACCTGGGTCAGACAAAAATGGGGAGTGGGAGTGTATATTTTGGAAGTCTTGCTCCTTGTACAACTGATAATCATATGAGCTTGGAGGGTTCAAGTGCTACTTGTCCATTTGTTTATGAACGTGATAGTTCCTGTACGACTTGCTCGCAATGGGTCTATTATCAATCTGAGGACGAAATCAAAGAATTAATCAAGTCATTTAAACCAAACAACCCAAAAGAACGAGAATTAAAAGATTCTATCTTGAATTGGCAAAAGCTGAGATGTCATGAGTTGCATCAAACTGGGAGACAAGATAAGATCTCACTTTCAGTATCAATATCTGCAGAAGAGAATGATATGCCAGGTGGTCTTCTTGTGACAAGAGCAGACACTCTGCTTGAAAGTAAATATGGACCTTTCTGTCAGGCAGATAAGATGGAAGATGTAAAGAAACGATTGAGGCGGTCAAGAGGGTCCAGTGATGAAAAATTGTATAGATGTAAATGTCTTGAACCCATATGGCTCTCCAGACATCATTGTCTCTCTTGCCATAGAACCTTTTACTTTGCGGAGGAACTTGACAATCATAACAGTGGCGAGTGCATATCAAGCTCAACAGTTCCTGGGAAGAGAAAAGAGAATGATGAACCTGTTGGAGGCAGGAATATGAGAAAATCTGAAGCTCAACAGCATTCTGCCATGGCGACGGATAAAGTTCAAGCATCTAAAGTCGATTCTGATCTCTCAAGATACATTAAATTTCAAAATGATGGTTTGATATGTCCTCACAGGTTGGAAGAAATAAGCTCCAAGTTTATCACAAATGACTCTATCAAAGAGCTGGTGCGTGGGATAGGATTAATTGGATCAGAAGGCATGCCGTCTCTTGTTTCATCTGTGTCTCCATTTTTGAATGATCCAGCATTGCAGATTGTGGTACCTAAACAGGATATTGGTGTGGATTTTGATCAATGCAAGATTTCTGATCAGGCAGTTGGATGGAGTGCTCAGATTACAGGTAAAAGCTGCATTGGTAATGTGATTGATCCTGGTAGTCAGAGGTTTCCAGCAAACAGACACGATGAGATTTTAGAAACTGGCTCATCATTACCAGTGAGACCATATGAAAGATCAAATAAATTTCTTGCCAGTAATACTTCACCATCCACCATGGCAGTTCCCTACTGTACAGTGCCAGAGTCTTCTTTGAAGCCAGTGACTGGAAGAGATGCTCAGATTCTGAGACAACTTAAAATTTGCTTACTTGATATGGAAGCTGCGTTGCCTGAAGAAGCACATAGGCCATCAAAGGCTTATCCAGATAAAAGAAGAGCCTGGCATGCTTTTGTAAAGGCAGCAGGAACCATATTTGAGGTCAGTTATGTTTCTTTCCGGTTTTAAATCTGTCAAACCCAAATCCATGTGGCTGTGTCACTTCTGAATTGGGATCACTAATGACCTGCTTACTTTTGTTTTCACTGTAGTAGAAATGTAAAGAATTTATATATTTTTCGACCAATGTCCGGTTATATATTCAACCTTTCCGCATGTTCCTCTTTTAGTCAAGTTTCCGTGTACAAGTTCTGTACTATTTTATTTTGCTACATATAGGTTTACTAGTGATGTTTTACAAATTTCCGTGGCCTATTTGTTTCTTCCTCAGTCTTGGTTGTTGTTTATTTTTGGCTCTTATGAAGATTTTAATATGAGTTGGTCAACTTTTTCAGATGGTTCAGGCAACGATTATTCTTGAGGACATGATTAAGTCAGAGTACTTGAAAACTGAGCGATGGTATTGGTCATCGCTATCTGCAGCTGCAAGAACCTCTACATTGTCTTCACTTGCTCTGCGTATATATGCCTTGGACAACGCCATTTTATATGAGAGAACTATATCTGATCTAGTCCAGGTTGGCAGTTTGAAGCCCAGTTCAGATGTAGATCAGCAATCACTGTCTAATTTGGATTCGTCCGAGAAATCCAAGCAGGGCAGGAGAACTAGTAAGAGGAAAAAGGATGCTGATGGTTGACAGGCTCGCGATGTCTATGCTTGGTGCAATATTTCTAGAGAAATTGGATCTTTGTTGAATTGTGGCAGCAATTTTGTTGTGTAAATGATCGTCTTCCCTTGACCATGTTTTGCTTTTGGTCAGAAGGATCACATCATGAGCTAAACACTAAGATATGGTGCCCTAAGGCATCTGTGTTTGCTCCCTACTCGCTGAAGTTCTTCGGGGATTACAGGCTGACATACTAACTTGCATACTAGGGGAAAGAACAAAGTTCTGCAGTGGAAGGTGAAGTGTCCAGTTTTCGACTAATCTGCTGCAGGATCTTGGCTGTAGTTTCTTCGGAGGGAACAGGCTACTCTTACCCCTAGATATTTTGTCACTGAGCGATATTGATTTATGTATATCAGAAAGATCATGTAAAGATAGTGTAGGAATAGAAATGTATAAATAACAGTCTTCAGCAGAAATAGTCAATTGTTCATTTTTTCGTAGCCTTGTTATTTGGCTATAACTTACCATGTAAACCGTGGTAGGTCTAATTCTTTTGGGGTTGTATACTTGTAACTGTCCTCTTCACATTTTTCTTTTCTCTTCAGATTTTTTGGGGCGAAGGCATTAGGAAAGAAAGCTTGGTTGGCCCAATCTATTTCATCCTATCCGGATAGTACTTGTGGTGAAATGTCTAGGCCGATCCGAAATAGTTTTCTAAAAAACGTATCCGCAGTTTGGTAAAAATAAAAGTGGTTGCCGACTTGCCAAGAAAATAAGTGCATGTTGCGTTGGTGAAAATTTTGTGGCGGAGTCGATTGGATTAAAATATTTGATCAGAGTGTAAAAGTTGTGTTTGTTACAATTTTTTTATTTTTTTCTTAAAAAAGTTGGTTTAGTGTCAGGTTATTATTTTTGAGTGGAGTACAGTTTTGACGATAGAGTTGATGATCGAGTTCTCCGGGGAGAATTAGAGGATGAACCCAAAACAATATATATGCAGACTTTATTCAGCTACCTAAACAACTCAGTAAACACAGATTATCCACGTTTCAACGATATTGCATTATTCAATTATTCAAGTACCATGCTTATGTTCATAAACACAACAAACATATTATATATAGTAGCCATAGTTTTGTGTAGTTTCTTTCTTTTTTTTTTTTTTATCTCCTTAGAATGGTGAAAGGAGGATGTCAATATGACCAAATCGACCACCCCGACTCTGCTAAAGTAAACATGTTAAAGAAGTAGCTTCGACTGTTGTCGCAAATAATATCTTCCTCCGATTACCATTCTTCTCGCTAAAGTAAATATGTCGTCGCAAACATGTTAAAAAAGTAACCAAAATATGAATTTCCACTGTCCACTACATTTTTTTTTTTGACAACAAGTACAAATAGTAGAAGATATATTATTACACTAGGATACCTTGTCTGGCTTTTATTACCAGATCATGGCTTTCTCTAACTAGATTCCTGTTTACTGTAACTACCTCACAACTATTTAGGGCCCTACAACAGTCATAAATATCCTTACGTATATTAATAATTTGGAAGGGGAAGGACTTCTTATTTAGAGAGCGAATCAGACTTTCTGAAACAGTTAAATTCTAATATCCGCCTCTCCTCGTCTTTGAGCTTCCTTTATTGCTGTTAACACAACCAAACCCTCACATTGCAGCGCTGAGTTTGCCTTAATCATACAATTGTCACTGAACAAAACACCCCTGCCATCCTTTGCGACCCAACCAATGCCGGCTATAGAAAAGCTTTTCCACTTCACTTGTTTTCGGGCATCGTCCACATCATTAATATATTGTCGCCCGTGATGACTTACGTAAATTTTAGAACTCCATGTTCCATGTTTTCCATTATCCTAGTATTAGCTTTAACCTTCTTTTCCTCCACAAATCTTTGATTCTCCTCGCGAACTAGCTCTTCTGCCATACGCAGAATTTGATATGGATTTGGGTTAAGACCACAAAAAACAAGATGATTTCGATGGATCCAAGTGGACTAGAGGATTGCACATAACCATACTCAACGCTTGCCATCTCTACCTTCTTCCTTCCACAACTTCTTCAAAAAGTTTGCTATCCAATCCCTCAAAGGAATATAAAAGATTCCTTGGGACTGTATTCCAAGGCATGACTCCATCCATACCCTAGAAATAACACTACAATCTTTGAACAAATGTTCTTCATTCTCCACAAATGCATGACATAGCTAACAATTTTCGAAAGTTACGATGCCTCGCTTTTCAAGATTAGAATGTAATGCCGAAGCCTTGTTGAGGATTCTCCAGATAAAAATCTTCCAGTTGGGTTAAATTTTCATACTCCATAACTGCCCCCAGAATTTCCTATTCAAAACAATATTCTCTCGGGCTTTGCAATCCTCTGAAAGTAGTGAGCAAGCATCTTTAGAGTTAATTTTCCCTGTTGGATTTCTACTCCATACTATCTCGTCATCCCTGTTCCTATTTTGAGGGATATAGGTTCCTAAAATTCTGATTGCTAATTCCATTTTGATCAGTGCCCAAATTAGAGAGCTATTCCAATTGTTCGATTCAATATCCATCAGATCTTCTACATTTTTGAGATTCGCACCAATAAGGGACATACCATGCTTAAGTTTCAAAGGTTTCCCCTTCACCCAATTGTCCTCGATAATCCTCGTGCTTTTCCCATTTTTGATCACCCTCTTGAAACCTTTTCTACATTCGTAAATTGCTTTGACCATTCCTTGGTAACCAAGGAGGCTCCTGCAACCTTTTTTCCTTTGAGGCCTTGAATGACCGGTGAGGAGTTGTATTTAGAGGTCAGGACTTTGGAGATTAGCGAGTCCTTTCGTTCATGGATTCCGACAGCCTGATTCGCCAGTAGAGCAACATTGTACGATCACACAAACCTGATACCCAGGCCACCCATTCCTTTTGGTAGTTCTATCACTTCCCTACTCCTCCAAAAAAATGGTTTTTTTTCATAACTCTTTTTCCAAAGGAATCTCGCAAAGATTTTATTTATGTTATCTGCAATTTTCGTAGGAAGCAGAAAATAAAAACAGAAAGCACATATTGACACATCGATGCTAGAATTTCTGCCATGAGATAATGCCAACCTTTTCCAGTCCCTGACCTTTTTCTGAAGTCTCTCGATCAAAGGCTGGAATTTACTCGAACTTCTGCCATCAACGTCAATGTTTTTACCCAAATATTTCCCCAATTCTTCAGCTGCTAAAGTACCAACTATACTTCTTAGAAATCTTTTGAATTTCTACGCGGTATTCAGACTAAACATAATGACTGATTTGGAGAAATTAATGACTTCCCCGGAGACCTTGCTGAACTTCTCGATTAAACCTCTAATCGTTGCACAAGATTGAGGACTTGCTTTGAAGAAAGAAGTAAAAAATAGGTGAGAAATGGATGGACTAGAGCGAGAAATTTTGATACCTTTAAAGAGCATCTGATTTTTAGCCTGCACAATCATTCTCGAGAAAGCTTCCATGACCAAGATGAATAGATAAGGCGAAAGGGGGTTTTCTTGCTTAAGACCACATGAAGGTTTGAATTTATGGGTTGGCTCCCCATTGATCAAAATAGAATAGGATACCGTAGTGACGCATCGCATAATCCAGTGTTTGCACTTTAGTGGGAAATTGATTTTGTCGAGTAACCATTCTAAGAACCTCTAATTGACCTTGTCATAGGCTTTGAACATATTAATTTTTACTGCTGCCATGAAATCCTTCCCTCTTTTCAATTTTTTTTATCCTACTTACCAGTTCATGTGCAATCAGACAATTGTCAGACAGAAGTCGTACAGGAATAAATGCATCCTGGAACGGGGACACCAACTCCTGAATGATGGGCTTCATCCTATTAACTAACACCTTTGAAATTATTTTGTACACAACATTACACAGGCTAATGGACCTGAATTGACTTGCTTCTTCTGGTATCAAGCAAATCAACGTGGTATTCCACTCTTGAAGTAAGAATCCATTTTTAAAGAAGTATTGCACTGCGATCGTGATGTTTGGCCCCACAATCTACGTCTGGTGCCTTTAGAGGAGCTATCTGCAATATTGCTCCTCGTATTTCATGGCTAGATACTCTTTGCTGCAAATCCTCAGCTTGTCGAGTGGAGATGCTTGGAAGTATAGCAGCAATATCATGAGGTTCCTCCCAGTATGTCTCATTTAGATTAGCTTGGTCCATCTGAAAGATATTCCCAAAGAATTCTAAAATGACTTCCTGAATCCCCGTCCGATCAGTGCTCCACTCTCCCTTCGTATTCTTGAGCATCAATTGTTGTATAATATGAGCACTATAAGAGGGGGGGTGAATTATAGTGAGAGAATAAGCTATACTTTTTGCAGAATTAAACGTAAACTTGGGAACAAACAATGGGAACACGAGAGATTTTAGCGAGGAAAAACTTCCTAGGCCTAGTAGGAAGAAACAACCTCGACCACAAGGGATTTTAACACAACTTTGCACTATAATAGGCCAAAGTAACTCAGTTTACAAACCTATTACTTTTCTCTCGATTCACAACTTAAGTCACTAAACTCAAGTTCCCAACGACAGTTCCCACAACTGTCGTTCCTCTCAAACTTCACTAGAATTTCCTTTCTCTTGCTTCACTCAAAGCTTCTCACACTTACAAGAGTTCACTCAAACCCTTAACTCAAAATACAATTTGTAAGACAATGGAAGAGTAAAAACTCGAATAAAGTAAGTATGAATTCTCTTAGGAGAGGCACTGACTCTTTTAGACAATTAAGAATAATTAGCTAAGTCAGACACAATTTGTTCTAAGGCTTTAGGCGCCTATTTATAGACAATTAAGACAAGACAATTTTTATCCACTACTTAATCCATTATCCCATGATAATGTCCATGACTTCAATTAATTAAATAGCTTAAATAAAATATTCCTTGAGAAGTAATTAATCCACTAACCCACTACTTGTCTTAATAAGAAAAGCATTAATGTATTACGTGGTTTACATACTTGAGGAATAATTGAACTCATTTAGATTAATTAATACTTGAGAGATAATTAACCAAGCCAATTAATCCACTAACTACAAAACGTGTAGTAGGCGTGATAGCAGGTATTTAGGGAGTAAATAAAATATTTACTTTAACTAGATTTTAGGAAAATATCTTTTAAAAATAAGTTTGATTAAAACGAAAATCAGTTTTATAATTAAAAGGAAAATCTCTTAAAAACCGGAAAGTATATTATATTTTAAAAACAAAATCTTTTAGTTTAAATAAAATATAAAAGATAAGATTTAAAATCGGTTAGATAAAATCAGAAAATCATTTTAAATCTTTTCCTAACAAACTAGAAATTAAACAAATTCCCTAAAATAGTGGATCTTAATTGAAACTACCCTAAAAACTCTAACTAACTTATTAGGCACACACCTAGAGTTAGGCGCACTATTTTTAAGTTATTTAGGTATTCCTAAACCAGTTTATAAGTCTTGTTCCTTAACCTTGGTCCTAACTAATTTTCCCCTTTCTGAAGATGGCAACAAAAGACATACAATATAATAATATGTAATGCACATAAGTCATATAAAACGTTTTAAACAAAGTTAAAGTTTTTCAACTAAGTTAAATTAATTATAGACTCGTTATTTTATTTTTATTAGGAAACATGAGAACATAAACCAAACATGATAAAAATTTACTCTGGTTGCCTTTCTCTTTCCCCCTTTGGCATCTTCAAAAACATTAGTCCACGATTTCAAAAAGATGAAATTATTTACTAAAACACATCACACCACCAAACTTGTGAGAAACAATTTGGTTAGTATAAGTATATAAAACATTCAACTCTCAAAACCGCAATCCAAGAATATTAGCCATTCAAGAGACGCACACATGCAAAAAGATTTAACATAGAATTATCAAATTAACATAGTTCCATAGGAGCATGTTTAAGAAAGAAAGATAAAAGGACAAAATATAAAAAAGTTATATTCCCAAAAAATAAACTAAACTAAGAATAGAGTTTAAGGTTTAGGAGAGGAAGGTTGCTCGACCACTTCTTCCACCACATCACCTAATTTGGTCATCACCTCCTTATGATTTCCGGCAATGGTGTGATTAAGCTTGAGCACATCACCCTCCAACTTCATCAATCTCGAGTTCATCATTTAGAGAGATGTGGTCATTTCACCAAGTTGTTCCATGATCACCTTCCAAAGCCTTGTCAACTTTGCTCATCACCCCTTTCACTAACCCGTTCACTTAACTTCATTTGCAAACTCCATCATAGCTTCCGAATGACCCATTACCAAAGTAAACAAGTAATCCAACCTCCTAGCATGACAGGGTATAGGTAGCACCAATGGTGGGGTTTTGGGATGAAGAAGGAGAGGTATTTGGGGTGGCAGATTGTTCCTCAAGATTGGGAACAACAGGTTGTTCCTCTGGGATGGGGAACATCAGCTGGTTTCTTATATTTGGGAATTGAAGATGAAGGTAATTTGGTAAAAGGAGGATGGGAGTATTTTGGTGCAAGAGGAGTGGAGATGCAGTTTTTGGTGGTGATGAAGTATAAGGAGGTATGGTATCCATAGGAACAGGAGACTGTTCCCTTGAAGAAGGAGTGCAAGCATCATATACTTCTTTTGCAATCCCACTCACTTCATCATCATCAACATTTTCTTCCTCATCATGCGAAGGAGAGTTTTACACTTTTAAGTTTCGAACTCTTTGACTAGTTCGAGTCACTCTCATAACCGATTTCACCATCTCTTCAACCACCTTCTTCCCCTTTTCTTTTGCTTTTTGTTTTTGTTTTTCTATTTTTTCTGTTTTCTTTTGTTCCTCTTCTTTTTCCTTCTCAACTTCAATTTTGATTTCTTCTTCTTCCACATCATCACATTCTTCATCATCATCCTCATCATCATCAACATTAGCCCTTCATTTGATCACTTCCCCATTCACAACACACACACATTTAAATTGTTCAAAGCACAAACATTTAACATATTTCCCGACACACTAATATTAGGAACCCTCGAAATCTTCACATTAAACTTGATTAATATTTCGGTTATTAGAGCTCCATAACCAACTACAAATCCATTCTCAATGCAATGACTCATATGTTGAATCATCAAGGAGGGAAAATTTATGTGTTTATGAGAGGCTAGGCAATTAAGTCTAACATGCTAACTTGAGCATGTTTAGAGAGGCGAGGTAAAATGGCTTTCTTTAATATGTGGAAGAGAATTTTGTGGTAAGGAGAAAGAAGGTTATGATCAAGAAATGTGTTGCTTCTTTTTGCACTATACTTTACAATCAACTCATCAAAGGAAATGTCAGAAAATGGATAAGAGCCTCTTTGCTTCTTAAAACAAACATCGGTTCCCCTCACAGGAACACCGAGTAATTTCCCAAAATTTAGAATTGAAGTCAATTTGGGTGCCCTTCACAAGATTAGAACAATTTTCCTCTTCATCAATTGAAAATTCTCACAAAATTCATCCATAAGTTTGGGAATTAAACTTTGTCCATAACAATTTTCAAAGGTGTTCCCAACCTTGAAACTTAATAAAATCAAGCAATTGACGAAAATTAACCTTCCTACACCAAGAAATATCAATGCATAAACCATGAACATACCTAGTTGCAGAGGATTTTCGTTTTGCAACTTTGGTTGTTCCTCTCCCAGGAACTGTCGATTCCCCCTCAACGTTTGCATGTGGTTCCTCTACTTCCATCTCCATTGATTCTTCAATCTTCTTCCTCTTTCTTAGGACCTTGTTGTGGATTAGGAGAGATATCCATTGGAGTTGGTGATTCGGTGTTAATGGAGGAAGGAGAGGGTTTTTCGGATTTTTGGTTAGAGAGAGAATGGGAAGTTTGTTTGGAATTCATGATTTTGTGGAGGTTTTTTTGATTTTTAATAGAAATAGAGAGGAGTGGTTTTGTTTAAGGAAAAAAAATAAACCGTAATAATTACACGTTTTGAGGAGAGAGAAAAAATAAAGAAAACTAATTAAAGAAATAAAAGATAATATCTCCCAACTAACTTGAGAAATATTAGGATAGAATAAAATGATGAAAATCAGATTTTTAGGAGAAAAAATCTGAACAGAATATTTTTGGATTTTTGAATTTTGAAATTTGAAAAGAAAAAAAAAATCTAGAATTAACACGTTGGGAACAGCGTTTGGGAACAACGAATGGAAACAACAAGATTTGCTACTTTGGAACACAATGAACCTTTTAACCTTTGTCATCTTTTAAGGCATAAAATTGGACCTTGGTGAGCAGTTTGCAGACATTTTTACTCATACATATGAATTAATCATATAAGTTGTGATGCATTTTAACAAATAAAAACATCAAATTGCTCATCCATACATAATGCCAAAGAATCAAAACAAAGGGAAAAGATTATGCAATCATTTCAACTTGATAAGCCAAGTTCAAGTCTCAATTTTCAAACCTATCTCTATTTAAGGGCTTATTGTAAAATTCAGCAATTTGACGCTCGTTTCACAGAATTCCATTTTAATAAGACCCTTCTTCAACATTATCTTTAGAAAATGATGCCTAATATGGATGTGTTTGACTCTAGATAGATGCACGAGATCTTTTGAAATACTAATTGCACTAGTATTATCACAATAGATGGGAACACATTCAAAGTAAATTCCATAGTCACGTAGTTGTTGTTTTATCCATAGCATTTGGGAACAACATGCTGCTGCTGCAACATATTCAGCCTCAGCTGTAGATAAAGCAACTGTGTTTTGCTTCTTGGTGCTCCAAGAAACATAATTATGACTAAGGAACTGAACCATACCTGATGTACTCTTTCTATTGACTAGATCTCCTGCATAGTCAGCATCCGCAAATCCTTTAGTTCAAAGGTATCACTTCTGAATAGAATAGGCTTAAATCTCTGTTCCCTTGAGGTATCTAGGATTCTCTTCACTGTGTGATGAGATTCCTTTGGATTGGCTTGAAACCTTGCACATAACCTACACTAAAGCAATATCAGGACGACTTGCAGTTAGATATAATATGAGCCAATCATACCTCGATACTTGGTTTGTCCACACTTGTTCCTAAATCTTCATCCAATCTGGTTGAATTCCCATAGGTGTATGATTACTTTGGATGCCTCCAAACCATACTTTTTCAAGTTCCTTTATGTACTTTTGTTGATGGATGTAGATTCCTTCTTCTGTTTGCTTGATTTGCAACCCCAAGAAGAAGTTAAGTCACCCATCATCTCATTTGAATTCTTTACTCATGAGATTAGCAAAGTCCTTGCACAAAGATTCATTAGTGGCACCAAATATAATATCATCAACATATATTTGAACAACTAATAAATGTTTTCCTTTTGATTTTAAAAACAAGGTTCGATCCAATTTTCCTCTTTTAAACTCATTTTCAAGAAGGAACTTAGAAAGTCTTTCATACCATGCTCTTGGAGCTTGCTTTAACCCATAAAGAGCTTGTCAAGCTTGAAGACATGATTAGGAAATTCTATTTTTCAAAACCTGGAGGTTGTTCACGAAAACCTCTCATTTAGATAACCATTTAAAAAGCACATTTCACATCCATTTGATACAATTTAAAACCCATGAAAGCAGCAAAAGCAATAAAAATTCTAATTGCTTCCAATCTTACAATAGGCGCAAAAGTTTCTTCATAATCTATACCTTCCTGTTGATTGTATCCTTTCAAACTAACCGGCCTTGTTCTACTATGGTTCCGAACTCATCCAATTGTTTCTAAACACCCATTTAAACCAATAACCTTATTGTGTTTAGGTTTAGGTTCAAGGTGCCAAACTTTGTTTCTTTCAAATTGATGAAGTTCATCTTGCATAGCTACAATCCAATCAGCATCAGTGAGGCTTCTTCATGGTTCCTGGGTTCCATCATAGAAAGAAAAGCATGAAAAGCACAAAAATTCCTAATTGAGATCTCGTTTGAGTTCCCTTTTTATATCACTGATTATGAGTCCCAGGATGGGAACGATGAGTTTTCCAAGGCTTTGGTTGGAAATCCTGGATGGAAACTTGATTTCTTGATTATCTTCATTCCCTGTTCTTGGGAACCAGGTTCAACAATAGTGGATTCATTCACTTGTGTATCCTCACCTAGTTCTTCTTCTTCTTCATTGGGAACAGGAACATTATGTTGTTCCTTAGGCTTTGTTCCCATGACTCTTCTTCTTCCAAAGTCTCATCAATAAGACTTTGATCTCTTTTCAACCTATTTCGAAGTCATCATCAACCTGTGTGCTTGAACAATTTATCTGTTTCATCAAAAATAACATGCACATTTCTTCTACAACATAGACCTTTTATTATAAACTCTATAAGCTTTGCTACTAGAAGAGTATCCTAAAATACAGCTTCATCACTTCTAGCATCAAATTTTCCAAGATTTTGTTTCCCATTATTATGAACAAAACATTTACATCCAAATGTTCTGAAATATGTAATATTGGGCTTTTTACCAAAATAAGCTCATAAGGAGTTTTATTTAAAAAAGGTCTACCATGGCACGATTTATAATATGACAAGCAGTATTCACAGCTTCGCCCAAAAGTTCATAGGAAGACCACTAGCTTTAACATAGTCCTAGCCATTTCCTTCTAGTGTTCTATTCTTCCTTTCAACAACACCATTTTGTTGAGGTGTTCTAGGGGCGGAGAAATTGTGATCTAAGCCATTGTCTCTACTAAAGTCATCAAACTTAAAGTTCTCAAATTCTTTGCCATGGTCGGATCTAAGGTGTAGCAATTTTGACCACTCAAATTTTAACTTTCTTTGCAAAGACAAGGAACTCATCATAAGTCTCGTCCTTGCTAGAAAGAAAAATAACCCATGTAAATCTAGAGAAGTCATCTACAATAACCAACACATATTTTTCCACTCCTACTTTGAATCCTCATAGGTCCACAAAATCCATATGAATAACTCTAATGGTCTTGTGGTACTTACCACATTCTTGGACTTAAAGAGGACCTAACATGCTTCCTTTAGCGCAGCATCACAAACATGATCTAAATGAAACTTAATTGAAGGTAAACCTAAAACTAGTTCTTTAGAACGAAGTTTGTCTAGCAAAGCAAAGCTAGCATGACCTAGACGCTTGTGCCATAAAATAGAATCATCATCAATAACACTAAGGCATGTAACTTGTTTTTGGGAACAAGGTTGAGATCCACAACATATGTGTTCCCTTTTCTTGTTCCTTCAACAAACATCCTTTGTGCTTTGTTGAAATTAAACATTTTTCACTATTAAACTTCACAAGTTCCCTTTATCACAGAATTGGGAAATACTCAACAATTATGCTTTAACCATCAACTAGAAAAACATTATCTATGGAATGTGACGATGACTTACCAACTTTCCCATGGCAACTATGTTACCTTTCTGTTGTCACCAAAAGTCACACTTCCACCATATAGGCTGAGAGTGAGAGAAATCTTGATTTATCTCCAGTCATATGCTTAGAACAACCACTGTCTAGGTACCATGTGTTGTTCCCCCTCACTCCAACCTGCAAGAAAACTAATTGTTAGAGTTAGGAACCCAATCTTTCTTGGGTTCCTTTCCTTCAGGAACAATAGATTTCTTTTTCCAAGTTACTTTACTTGTTTCCAAGTTCTCATTAATGCGACCAAGTCTTTTAGGACAAGAGTTCCTATAATGACCAGTGTTCCCACAAAACATACAAACTTTATCACTTGGTAAATCAACTCTCTTTTTAGGTTTTTCAAATTTCTTTTTGTGATTAAAACCAAGACCTTCGGGTTCGTTTTGTTTGAGGGTTTTAATCCAGTTTGGTATAGGTAGATTTTCTTCTCGTTCTACATTAGTGAAGTTCCCCTTCAAGTTCCTTGTTTTCTTTTTCCAAAAACGAAACATGATATTTTTCAATTTGTTTATTTCAGATTTGAAACTTTGCAAGGGAACTGACTTAATGTCAAAGGAACTCACTTCAGAAACAAACTCTTTTGATTGCGATAACTCAAGGCTTAATAAGTAGTTTTTTTTTTTTAAGATTTTCGAAATCCTCTTTTAATTTTAGATTTTTACCAAACAACTCAAAAAATCTTTTCTCAATATCAGTTCGAATACTTTTAAGCCAAGAGGTATGTTCCTTCGAAACAGTTAAAGCATGTTGAAAATGTTTCAGTTTAATGGACTCATCTTTGCAATCATTCACGGCATCAACAATAAACTCAAATAATTTTTCTTTACTTAAAGAATTAAGACGAGTTTTGATAGTGTCTAGACTTGCCTCAAGAGATTCAATCTCCTCATCAGATTCGGAATTGTCAAGAGCCATGAGACAGAAGTTTGCAGTCTCCTCATTTGATTGAGGATCATCCTCTTCTTCGGAGTCATAGTCTCCCCATGCAGCAACCATAGATTTCTTCATATCAGATCGAGTATAGGAACTTTTGTATTCCTTGTTCCTATCTTTGCTTCGTTCCCTTCCTTTGCCTTTGTCTTGTTCCCATTGGGGACATTCCTTGATAAAGTGATCGGAACTGCCACATTTATGACAAACAAGTTTTTTAGAATATTTCTTATTCTTACCTTTGTAGTCTCCGTTCTTCATGTTCCTAAACATCTTTTGAATTTTCGGACCATGAGAGCGGATTCTTCTTCGTCCGTTTCGAGTCATCACTTTCATCAGCTTTTAAGGCAATCGATTTTTGCTTGGACATATCTCCATTCTCATTGTCCATTTGCAGCTCATGAGTCATAAGGGAACCAGCAAGTTGTTCCAGATTGAACTTCGTAAAGTCCTTAGTTTCTTGTAAGGCAATAACCTTAGCCATCCATCGATCCCTAGGAAGGCTCCTTAGGACCTTTCGTACCTTTCCTCAGAAGTAATCACTTTTCCAAGAGATGTTAGCTCATTAATAATATTAGTAAAGCGTGTAAACATGTCTTGAATAGATTATTTTGATTTCATTTGAAAGAGTTCATATTGATTCATCAAAAGATCTATGTTTGATCTCTTAACTTCACTCGTACCTTTCATGAGCGACTTCAAGTAGATCACAAATTTGTTTTGCGGTTTTCCATCCCATGACACGATTGTGTTCATGAGGTCCAAGACCACAATGAAACAGTTTTATAGCAAGAGCATTAATTTCCATTTTTTCGAAATCTTCTTTATCAAAATCAGACATGGATTTAGGAATTATCTTATTCTTGTCATTAGTGGTAGTGACTTCAAAATCACCCATGACTCTCCATACCTGGTAATTGTCGGCTTTGATGAAGATCTCCATTCTGTTCTTCCAGTAGGTGTAGAACTTACCATTGAACATTGGTGGCCTCTGCGTGGAGTACCCTTCTTCCAGTTTCTCTCTAGTATTCATATTTTCCAAGATCTTGAACTCAACAGGGTTTCCTGAATTTTAGAGTTCCCGCTCTGATACCAATTGTTGTATAATATGAGCACTATAAGAGGGGGGCGGTGAATTATAGTGAGAGATTAAGCTATACTTTTTGCGGAATTAAAAGTAAACATGGGAACAAACAATGGGAACACGAGATATTTTAGCGAGGAAAAACTTCCTAGGCCTAGTAGGAAGAAACTACTTCGACCACAAGAGATTTTAACACAACTTTCCACTATAATAGGCCAAAACAACTCAGTTTACAAACCTATTACTTTTCTCTCGATTCACAACGTAAGTCACTAAACTCAAGTTTCCAACGACAGTTCCCACAACTGTCGTTCCTCTCAAGCTTCACTAGAAATTCCTTTCTCTTTCTCTTGCTTCACTAAAAGCTTCTCACACTTACAAGAGTTCACTCAAACCCTTAACTCAAAATATAATTTGTAAGACAATGGAAGAGTAATAACTCGAATAAAGTAAGTATGAATTCTCTTAGGAAAGGCACTAGCTCTTTTAGACAACTAAGAATAATTAGCTAAGTCAGACACAATTTGTTCTAAGGTTTTGGCCTATTTTAGACAATTAAGACAAGACATTTTATCCACTACTTAATCCATTATCCCATGATGTCCATGACTTTAATTAATTAAATAGTTAAATAAATATTCCTTGAGAAGTAATTAATCCACTAACCACTACTTACTTAATAAGAAAAGCAGTAATGTATTACGTGGTTTACATACTTGAGAATAATTAAACTCATTTAAATTAATTAATACTTGGGAGATAATTAACCAAGCCAATTAATCCACTAACTACAAAACGTGTAGTAGGCGTGATAGCAGGTTTTTAGGGAGTAAATAAAATATTTACTTTAACTAGATGTTAGGAAAATATCTTTTAAAAATAAGTTTGATTAAAACGAAAATCAGTTTTATAATTAAAAGGAAAATCTCTTAAAAACCGGAAAGTATATTTTATTTTAAAAACAAAATCTTTTAGTTTAAATAAAATATAAAAGATAAGATTTAAAATCGGTTAGATAAAATCAGAAAATCAATTTAAACCTTTTCCTAACAAACTAGAAACAAATTCCCTAAAATAGTGGATCTTAATTAAAACTACCCTAAAAACTCTAACTAACTTATTAGGCGCACACCTAGAGTTAGGCGCACTACTTTTAAGTTATTTAGGTGTTCCTAAAACAGTTTATAAGTCTTGTTCCTTAACCTTGTTCCTAACTGTGCCAGGTCTGTTCCTGTCATGGGAACAGAACCAAGTTCCTTTGACAATTCACCATAAACTAAACTGAGCTTTCACTCAACCTTAACATGAAGATAATAAATACACCCTAATGTATTCTAATCTTCACTCAGGAATGGAAAGAGCTTGAAGATCCAAACTGAAAAGAGGAGTTGTAACCTGGATACACAAGTGGAGTTTGGGGAGAGTTTCTTCTTATATTAACCCCTTCATCCCAATATGAATCCTAAAAAGTAGGCCAATTAATGATCCCTTTTACAGGATCAAAATCAAAAGAATAGGCCCACACACTTCCTTGGCTGCATGTTGTGTTAAAAGTAAATTTGATGTTAAGCTTGATATCTCTAGTCCGCCAGGATTTCCGGCCCGAGGTTGTCATTGCCTTAAGTCTCAAAATTGGGTTGGGCCCAATGATGAATTATTGGCTCGTGTGGCTGCATTCCAGTTGGTAAAGGGGCTACGGTCCCTCATAAAGAGAGGGATGAAAAGGTAAATCCGCATTTAAAGATGGTGGATTTATGTTAAAGTTAGCTGATTTGTTCATGGGAACAAGAGAATTCTCACCACGTGTTTGAGGGGTTTGGGTTTCTAGTGGATTGAAGATTTCAATATTCTCGGACAATGTAGTTATTGCTGAATCTGGAAAGGTACATTTGTGGGTTTCTTTACTATTTAAAGACCAAATATGTTCATTCCCCCATACGTGAGGCTAACTTCTGTAGCCCATTTGTCCCTATTTTCTAGAGATTGATCCCCAATGTTCCATGTGTAAACCCCATTTTTACGTCTTCCAACATTTGTCATTTTTTTCTTCTTGTTGTCGCCACATTTCTCTAGATTGTGAGTCCTCACCCTTCCACTCAGTCCCTCCCGTTGTTTCTTGCAGTTTGGGATGGAGACTTTGCGCAGCACCTGTCCTCCACCCTTTCTTTTGAATTCTTCTGCCCATCCCATTTATGTATTGAAGCATTTCACACCTCCTTAGAAATTCAGTCTTCTTTGGCCAGTTGTTTACACCCCTCGAAGGGTGGTTCTTTTTGTTGCACTCTCCTTTTCAAAACCACTAAATTTATTGCCCCAAAATCTCCATAGGATGGCAGTGACTGATGATTACCACCTTGTCTCTCTTCTCCATTATTACTTTCGTTGTCAGAATACTATGTTTCTTTCATAGCTGCATAGCCATCGCCCCTATTGTCATCTTCATCTTCATGATCCATATTAGTTCTTCGTCGCCATCAAGCAACGTTAGTTCTTCGTCGCCATCAACCAACGTTCGTTCTTCGTCGCCATCAACAACCTCCGTTCAGATCTCGTCGTCGTTCACATCCGGTTCCTCATACCTCGCTTTCTTCAATTCATCCCCTCGTTTTCTTCTTCGTTCAGATCTGGGTGGATGCGAACCGAGACACTGATTAACAGATCTATATTTTTTCGTTCTTTTTCGTTTCTGTTTGTCGTTCAGATATATTTTTTCTTTTTTTTTTTTCGTTTCTGTTTTTCTTTTTTTTTTTTGTTTTTTTTTCGTTTTCTTTTTTTGTTCGCATTTTAGATATATAGATTTTTGTTTTAGGATTTTTTATATTTCAGTTTCTTATTTTTTGTAATATATTTTTTGTTTTTTTATTAATTGTGTTGTTTCAGTTTTTTTTAAATGATTGAGTGATGTTTGTAGTTTTTTACATAAGAAATGTGTGTTTGAAACTAGTATTGCAATTATTTGAGAAAGTTTTGTTTATCATTACTTTGAATTTGTTGTGTTTTATTTTTTCAGTATTTTTGTTTTTCAAATTTGATGACAAAATGCAAATTTTTTTTACCTGTACTAGTACCTATTGCTGTGCTTTTGGCTAGGAACCGCAGCAATAGTCTATTTTTTATTATTTACTACAGCATATTGCTGCGATTTTTGGAGAAAACCGTAGCAATATGCTTTATAAATCTGATATAAATAAAATATATTGCTGCGGTTTTACCCGGAAACCGCAGCAATATATTAATTACCTATTGTTGCCCCCTTAATTGCTGCGCGGCCAAAACCGCCGCAATAAGCCACTTATTCATGACCGTAGCAATAAGCATTTATTCTACTAGTGAAGTTTCCTAGGTCTAGCTGGCTATTATAAGAGATTTGTGAGAGATTTGTCGAAATAGCAAGGCCTATGACCAACTTGATGAAAAAGGAGTCGAAATTTGAGTGGAGTGAAAAGTGTAAAAAAGCCTTTCAGATTTTCAAAGAGTGTTTAACCTCTACACCTATTTTGACCCTGCTTGATGGGAATGAGGGATTTGAGGTATATAGTGATGCTTCGAAGAATGGTTTGGGATTTGTGCTTCATCAGAATGGAAAGGTAATTGCGTATGCGTCGTGTCAATTGAAACCTTATGAGGCTAATTACCCTATCCATGATCTAGAGTTAGCTTCCATAGTGTTTGCATTGAAAATTTGGAGACATTACCTGTATGGAGCAACTTGTAAGATATTCACAGACCATAAGAGCTTGAAGTACATTTTCAGGCAAAAAGACCTGAATATGAGGCAAAGAAGATGGCTGGAGTTAATTAAGGATTATGACCTAGACATCCAGTATTACGAGAGGAAAGCAAATGTGGTTGCTGATGCCTTGAGTTGAAAATCGAGTCATAGCTTGAGTGCCTTGATAATCCCTAAGGAGTTGTTCGAGATATGCAAAGGTTGAGCCTATAACTCTAAAGTCCTGGGTAAAGTGAGGCAAGACTGAGCGCTCCATCTCTGGGGTTGTCAGTTTTCGACGAGATCAAAGAGGTTCAAGTTGGGGATGATGAACACCTAGATAAGATCAAGGAGAAAATGAAGTAAGGTAAAGAAGCTAACTTTAAGATTCATGATGATAGGAGTTTAAGGTTCAAAGGGAGGTGGTGTGTACCACATAAATGTAATGACCTTAAGAGACGCCTCATGGATGAGGGGCATAATACTTCATATTCTGTGCACCCTGGGGGTGATAAGTTGTACAAGGACCTTAAGGGTATCTATTGGTGGCCAAATATGAAGCGAGAGGTAGCTGAGTATGTGTCTAAGTGCGTAACTTGTTAGAAGGTGAAGATAGATCATAAAAGACCCATGGGGAAGGTTCAATCCTTAGAAGTTCCTGGATGGAAGTGGAATTCTATTTTTATGGACTTTGTGACTACTTTGCCTAAAATGAGGAGTGGTAATGATACTATTTGGGTTATTGTGGATAGTTTGACCAAATCCGCTGTGTTTATACCCATTAAGGAGACATGTAAAAAGAAGCAACTTGCTAAGACATATATTAGGCATGTGGTGAGACTACATGGAGTTCTAAAGGATATAATTTCTGACCGTGATTATAGGTTTCTTTCAAAATTTTGGAAAAAAGTCCAATTAAACCTTCGGACAACATGGAAGATGAGTACAACCTCTCACCCTGCGACTGATGGTCAGATTGAGAGGATTAACCAGACTATGGAGGATATGTTGAGAGCATGTGCTATTGATTTTCAAGGTAATTGGGAGGACCAATTAGACCTGATTGAGTTTTCTTATAACAATTATCATGCGAGCATTAAGATGGCACCTTTTGAGGCTTTATATGGACGGAAGTGTAGCATTCCCATTTGTTGGTGTTAGTATTGGACGAACACTTAAACAACTACAAGAGGGGGGTGAATTGTAGTTGGAGAGATTTTCAAACTTTTTGCGGAAATAAAAGAATGATTGAATAAGAAAGAAATAATTGCATGAATAAGAAAGAAATAGGAACACGATATTTTTACAAGGAAAACTTCCTAGGCCCAATAGGAAGAAAAACCTTGACCACGAGGGATTTTGACTCAATTCTCTTTAATAACTTTTAGGCCAAAAGACTCTCTTTTGTACAATCTAAACTCGGACCAACTCTATTCCACTAGGAACTGGTTCCCTGTCAGCTTGTTCCCCCTGAACAGTTGACTTTCTCCCTTGACTTCACTCGAAGTCTTTTCTCTTTCTCTCTTCTCTTTCTCTTTCTCTTTTTCTCTCAAAATGATTACAGACTTAGATTCACTCAACCAAATCTATAATCCATCAATTGCTAAGAAGAAGAAAACCGAATGTACTTTCACTAAGAATATTACATAGAAAATTCTGAAAGTATATTTAAAAAGATCGTTACAAACATCTATTTGTAGAGACCTATCTTCTCGAGTTCTTCTCCACTATCTTCTCCAAGATCTTCTCCATGATCTTCTCCATGATCACACGTAGCTTCAGCCACTTCTCCATCATATGTCCGTTGTATTTTACTTGGCAGTTGATTAGTTGGGCTTCCATAATCCCAGCCACTAACACACGCGCACCTCCACGTTCACACGCCTTGTAAATAGGTTGGTTGTTGTGGTTCCTAAATTGTAAGAACTACCTCAACGATCTATTTTGGGCGCTTGCTTAGGTTATTTTTGGCGGCTCCTTGTTTATAGGAAAACAGAAAATGCTGCACACAAACTAACTAAACAGAATATTATGGAATCTTAATATATCAAATTTTTACCTCCATAATATTAACAGTTGTCACAAATAAGGTTTAACAACTTAATCATGATTAAACTCCTAATCAATTCTCCATAAGTTATTTAACATGTTATTTGTGAAGTCTAAAAATAAATAAACTAATTAAAACTGAATGAATAAATCTAACAAAATAAAATAATAAAAAAGAAAAGAATAAATCTAAAACACATGAAATTAAATCTAACATAATAAACTAAAAACAGCATAATAAATTAAACTAAAATCAAATAAACTTTAATTATATGTCATTATCAAAATAGTGAAATAACAATATTCTTCCTTTTTGATTATGACAAATAATTAACAAAAAAATTTTGTTTTTATGTTTTGAAATAAAATCTAAAGACTAAGACTATAACTCACAAAACAAATAAAATACACAAACTAACTTAAGTAAAACTCTACTGAGACTGGGAACAAGATCAAACTTAACTGGGAATAGTGATGAGAAAAACATGCATAGGAACTAAGATAATTTTTTTTTAGACAATATATCTCTTCCCCCTTTGTCATTATCAAAACCAAGAAATGTACCTGCAGCACTAGAGAGTCAACAGTCTAGGCAACAAGCAAGTTGCTCAAACATAGATCTCATAATATTAGCCATCCAAACAAACAAACAGAATAGGCATGCAGAAAGCAACATTATAGACAGCAGACATTACGCAATATGCAGAGTAAGGAGAAGAAAGAAGAAATTGAAGAGAAATTAAAAGTACTTCATGTGTCTCAGAAGGACACAAGAAGAGAAATCCAAAAGATATTTTAATAATTACAGCCACAAAAAAAACTTGTTCAATTGTTCCAAAGTTAAGAGAAGTTAGGGTTTGGATCGTTTGAAGAGAGAGGAGACCACATAATCAATCTTGGAGAGCACACCATCCACCTTGTTCCTGATCCCAGTATCAGCATTCTTGATGGCAATCATTTGTTGTTGCTGCTGAGAGTCCAGAACATTGACAGTGGCTTCAATGGCATTGATCCTGGTGTGTAGAAGGGTCAAGGAGTCCTGAATTTCCCGGAGTAGCTTGTTGACCCAGTTGTAGACAGCAACAAAAATCCACAACAGTAGAAGGAACTGGATCAGAATCTAGGTGAATAAACACTGTCACCTTGATCCTGCTCCTTCAGAGACTTGACCCAGCCAACCTTTGACTCTTCCTCACAGACCCACTTGGAACCCCTCTTCATCCAACTTCCTCTTGCTACCCACTCAACCTTTACCGGAGTTTCTTCCCTCTCAAAATCTATCTTCCCATTTACCAACCTCAAACTAAGCCTGTCAGAGTTTCTTTTGTAAGATAATTTTCTGGCTCAAGAGAAAAAGAGGGACTGTAGGCAGTTTAACTTTGCATTGTTTGAAAACAGAGGAGAAGATTTCCATAACCCACTTTGGTGTTATGGGTAATGCAGTGAGAGAGATGTGAAATTATCGGAGGGAAGGTTGATTTTTATGTTTTCGGCAAGGCAGTACATAATGGAAAGATCCATTAGCCTTCTGGGTTCTTTTTGAGGAATGGGGTAAAATGAAACGCGAAACCAATTGGAATAACAACTTATGAAATGGAGACAATTCTTTTTGATCTATAGATGAAGCATGTGAATTGAGCATTTGAAACTCCATTTATGTTCAGCTTAGCCCTACCCTTAATGTAATCCTTGTAACCCTCATTTGGAACAACATCAAACCATTCCCCCAGTTTCTTCTCAGTTATAGTAACACAGACCCATTACTTATTGACACACAAACACCCTCATTTATGGTGAACCCAGAACAAAATGCTTGCATCTCTTTTTCATAAAGACCCTCATCCACACTAACAATTTTTAACCATTTCTGAAATTTTAAAATTTTCAATAACTCATTCCACTTAGACTTTTTGCACCATGCAACATCACACAAAAGCCCACAAGAAATTGTGAAGATTTTGTTTTCTTACCTCTCTTTGTAGGTACAGTAATCTCTTGTTCTTGATCGCTTTCAACCTCGTTTTCACCATCTTCCTTTTTCGGAGAGAGAGAAACAGGAGCAGAGGATGCCGATTTTGACTTGGTAGAATCTGCTTCATTCTTGGATGATTCTTGAGCACTTATTTCATCATGGGATGGTGTTTTCTCTCTTGGGAAATTTTCATGATCACCGGAATTTTGGGTTTTGGAAGACATGGTGAAAGTGTTTTGGTGTGAGGTTGAAGATGAGAAAGGAGAGAGAAATGAGTTGATGTGAGAGGGAAATTATGAGGGGTCAGTGATGTGATGGGTTGGGGTTATAAAGTAATCATGATTCCGTGTGAAATAGAAATGGAGAGTTAGGTTTAATGAAACGGTTTATGGGTTTTGGAAGGCAATTAATGAAGTTTCTTCATTTAACTTAGATTAATTGAACGCGTAATAGTGGCCATAATTCAGATTAATGTTTTTAATTTTTGGACGGAAAGGTGTGAGAAGAAAGAGAAACAAGGAAATTTGGGGAAAATAGGAAAATAGAAAAATAAAAAATTACTCTTGCATATGAAAATTTGTCCATAATGTACAAACTACATACGTACCAAATATGTGCAAGGACACTAAGGGTAATATTCAAAGACATATGTGAGTCCTTATACTTGACCCTAGGTGTATGAAATTTAATTCATGAAGGTTGCAGGACATACTTAGTAAGAAACAATTGGGGGGAATCAACATCATGTGTACATTTAAACAATTTTTATCATTCCTAGTTCCAAGCGTATCTTTTCAAACCTGTCCCTAGATAGAGGTTTAGTCAATATGTCAGCTATTTGATTTTCAGTTAGGACAAAAATCAACTTTGACTAATCCCTTCTCTACATTGTCTTTTAGGAAATGATGTCTAATGTGAATATGCTTGACCTAGAGTGATGAACTGGATCCTTGGAAATGCAAATGCACTAGTTATCACAGAATATAGGAACACACTTAAATTTTATGCCAAAGTCACGTACCTGTTGCTTGATCCATAATACCTGAGAGCAGCAAGCAGCAGCTGCCACGTATTCAGCTTCGCTGTGGAAAGAGCAACAGTGTTTGTTTTCTTTGAGCTCCAAGAAACCAAGCTTGATCCTAGGAACTGGATAATACCCGAGTGCTTTTGCGATTCACCAAGTCTCCAGCATAGTCAGCATCGGAATAGCTTACTAGATCAAAGATGTCACTTCGAGGATAGAACAAACAAAGATCATCACTTCCTTTCAAATATCTAAGAATCCTTTTGACACTGTCAAATGGATTCCTTAGGATTTGATTGGAATCTAGCACATAAACCAACACTAAAGGATATATCAGGCCTACTAGCAGTTAGATAAAGTAAGGAACCAATCATACCTCTATAGAGTTTCTGATCTACGGACTTACCACTTTGATCCTCATCTAACCTTGTACCTGTTCCTATAGGAGTATGGTTTGATTTTGCTTGATCCAGTCCATATTTTTTCAATAACTCCTTTACGTATTTTTGTTGATGGATCATTGTTCCTTTTTCAGTTTGCTTGATTTGCAAACCGAGAAAGAAGTTTAACTCTCCCATCATGCTCATTTCAAATTCACTACGCATTAACTCAGCAAATTCTTTACAAAGAGATTCGTTAGTTGCACCAAAAATTATATCATCCACATAAATCTGAACCACTAGGATGTCTGTTCCTTTGGATCGAAGGAACAGGTCCTATCAACTTTTCCTCGTATAAATCATTAGAAAGTAAGAATTTTCAAAGTCTTTCATACCATGATCTAGGAGCTTGCTTAATCCCATTAAATTCTTTATCTAGCTTATAGACATGATTGGAAGATCCGGGTTTTCAAAACCAGGAGGTTGTTCCACATAGACGTCTTCAATCAAATATCCATTTAAAAAGGCACATTTGACGTCCATTTGGTACAACCTAAAACCCATGAATGCTGCAAAGGCAATCAAAATTCTTATTGCTTCTATTCTAGCTACAGGAGCAAAGGTTTCATCAAAGTCAATACCTTCTTGTTGATATTACCCTTTGGCTACGAGTCTGGCTTTGTTTCTTATGACTGTTCCATGTTCGTCTAGCTTGTTCCTGAAGACCCATTTTAGTCCAATCACCTTTTGGTTTTTAGGCTTGGTCTCAAATGCCAGACCTTGTTCCTCTGGAACTCATTCAGTTCCTCTTGCATGGCGTTTATCCAGTCAGACTCCAGTAGGGCATCATTGTGATCTCGTGGTTCTGTCATAGACAAAAAGGCATGGAAAGCACAAAATTTTTCAGTTGGGATCTCGTTTGAGTTCCCTTTTCAATATCACTTACTATTAAATCCAATGGATGGGATTTCAAGTGTTTCCAGGTCTTGGTTCAAATTTCCTTGTCTCTGCTCCTCCAGTTGAGGAGCTTCATTCGTCTCGTCTACTGGATGAATTTCTGGTGCCTGTTCCTCCTGTATAACAGGATCGAACAACTATCTCTTCTTCAGAATATGCTTTTTGTCGGTTCCTGCAGGTGTTAGTTCCTCATCAATGTTTACTGACTCCTCAATACGAGTCAGTCCTATTTCAAAGTCATTTTCATGACTTGTTCCTGCAGAGAGTTAGTTTCATCAAAAATAACATGGACACTTTCCTCAACACACATTGTTCGTTTGTTGTAAACTCTATATGCCTTACTACTTAAAGCATATCCAATAAAAACAGCCTCATCGCTTCTAGCATCAAACTTTCCTAAATTGTCTTTACCATTGTTATGTACAAAGCATTTACAGCCAAAGATTCTAAAGTACGAGATATTGGGTTTTCTTCCTTTGAGAAGCTCATAAGGGGTCTTCAAGACAATAGGTCTTAGCATGACTCTATTATGTAGCATGCCGTATTCACTGCTTCACCCAGAAATTCTTCGGAAGATTGCTTGCTATGATCATTGTTCTTGCCATGTCCTCCAAAGTGCGATTCTTCCGTTCTACCACGCCATTTTGTTGTGGAGTTCTAGGAGCTGAGAAGTTGTGATCAAGACCTTCTTCTGCAAAACTCATCAAATTTGGAGTTTTCAAACTCCTTACCATGATCAGAACGCAAGTGCTTAATTTTAAAACCACTTATTCTTTGAGTTCTTTTTGCAAAGTTAACAAATTCATCAAATGTCTCATCTTTGCTATGGAGAAAAATAACCCAAGTGTATCTTGAAAAATCATCAACTATAACAAGCACATATCTCTTACCAGATCGACTTTGGATTCGAACAGGGCCACATAAGTCCATATGAATCAATTCAAGGGACTTTGTGTGTACTTACCATTTTCTTTGATTTGAACGAGGATCTAACTTGTTTACCTTTTGCACATGGTCCACAAACTTCATGGTTTGAGACTTTGATAGTTGGTAATCCAACCACCAAGTCCTTACCACTTAGCTTCTGGAGTAATGCCATACTTGCGTGACCACATCTTTTATGCCAAAGAAGTGGTTCATTGTCGAAGGCACTTAAACAAGTTAGATTGTTCCTAGGAACAAGGTTGAGATCAACAACGTAGGTGTTCCCTTTCCTTGTTCCTTCAGAATTTTGGTACCTGTTCCTGCATTACTTACTACCAACTTCATCAGTAAAATTTACACTGTTCCCTTTTGCAAAATTGAGAAATACTAAGCAGATTATGTTTTAAACCCTCGACCAAAAATACATTGTCTATGGAATGTGACTTAGACTTTCCTACCTTCCCTATTGCAACAATGTTACCGGTAAGATTGTCTCCGAAGGTCACAGTTCCTCCATCATAGGCTGAAAGCGAGAGAAATTTCCTTTATCTCTGTCATGTGTTTAGAACAACCGCTATCGAGGTACCACAGGTTGTTCCCCCTCACTTTAGCCTGTATCAAAGCAATCAGTCAGTGGTAGGAACCCAGTTTGACTTGGGTTTTCTGTCGGCTAGTATTTCTCTTAACTTTCCAAACTTGTTTAACTAAGCGGGTGTTCATTTCAATATGTTCTTCTCGGGAGGAACAGTCAGACACTAGGTGTCCACTGTTCCCACAGTAAGAGCATATTCAGCTGCTTGGAAGATCAACATATTTTTTCATTTTATTTTTCTTCTTGTGATTGAAACCTAACCCACATCTTCCTTCATTTTTATATTTTGTATCCAACTCACTGGATCAGGAAGGTCGTTCTTGAAGATTCCATTTTCTCTTTAAGTACCAGATATTTACTTAAAACTTTTTCATGTTCGAATTTCAACTTTTCGAACTCGGATTGGTATTTATAGAGGAACTGGTTCCTTCAGGAACGAATAGTTTCAATTCAGCCATTTCCATATCAAGAAATAATTTTCATTTTTAGCATTTTCAAAAGCTTATCGAATACGTCGGTTTTCATCAAAGACTTCAAAGAATCTTTCCTTAATGTTTGCATTCACTGTTTTAAACCAATTTGAATGTCCTTTGGTGACTTCTAAGGCTTTTTCTATATTTTCTTCTCTAACACAAATGGCCTTGTAGTCATCCAAAGTTTCCAAAAGTATTTTATTAATTGATTCTTTGAAAGTTCTTTTAACTCTTCTTCAATAAAATTTATGCGTACCTTGTCACTAGTGGAAAAAACTACTTTTGCTACTTTTCAAATGCTCCGGTTGACTAATCAACCCGAGCATTTGTGAAAATTTCAATATAAAAATTCACAAATGCTCCGGTTGATTAAT
Source organism: Beta vulgaris subsp. vulgaris (assembly GCF_026745355.1). Taxonomy (NCBI): domain Eukaryota; kingdom Viridiplantae; phylum Streptophyta; class Magnoliopsida; order Caryophyllales; family Amaranthaceae; genus Beta; species Beta vulgaris. The sequence continues at coordinate 27,482,456 of NC_079203.1, forward strand.
CAACCCGAGCATTTGATGTCAAATGCTCCGGTTGACAACCCGAGCATTTGAACCCTCTCTCAATCCATGAAACTTACTGTACGCAGTGGTGGATTTACCAGCAATAATAAAAAAAAACAATTCCAATTCACGCATCTTTCATTTTCGCACTCTCTCAACTCTCTTTCTCTCACATCTCACTTCATCTCAAACCCTTTCTCTCTCATACAACCTCAGATCCGGTCACCTTCACTCCTCCCTCAAACGCCCTCACCGGCGGCGGCGCACGCATCTGAAGATGGTCGTAAAATTTTGACTCGGAGTCTCGGACCTCCTGCCGGCTGCTGTTGCCTGGTTGCTTCATAATCGCCGACCTGCAGCCGCAACGTTTTGGCTCGAAACTCGGTGGATGACGGTGTGACTCGTGACTAGCAGACTAGGTACATCTTAATCTGCTCAATTTTGTTGATATCTTGTTTTACTTTACAGATTAGGGTTTATCAATTTCATGAGAATTGGAAAATAAATTGCAATTTCACTTGTTAGGGTTTATCGAACATATGGTGTGCAAGGTTATTTGCCTGATTTGCTGTATGGGTTTTCTCTAATTTTGTTGGGTTTTGATTAATTTTCGCAGTTGAGAGATTATCTTCAAGAAGATGCTAGAGTTTTGGTGGTTGGGGCTTGGTGGTTAGGATGTGAATTGTTGAAGGACTTGGCTTTGTCTGGGTTTAAGAACCTTGATGTTATTGATATGGACCGCATCGAAGTCACCAACCTTAATCGTCAATTCTTATTCAGGTTTTTGATTCTTCTTTGTTACAGTAAATGTTTTCAAATATTTGAATCTTGTGGTACTAATTTTCGCCTGAATCGGAAGAGTTTGATTTGTTTATTGACTATTTGTTCAACAATTTGGAGCTGGGTTTATTCCACCTATGGGGCAATGTGGTTGTATGACAATGTTGATATATTCTGTTCTGTGTGCCATCAGATTACCTTGTTATAGGTGATACTTCTGCCCCTTTATTGAAAATTTCTGAGAGTGCATGAGATGTGTTGCAGTTAAATTATTGGGTATATTTTAGGTATTAGGTAGCCAAAGCTTGCACAGTTGGGACATAACTAACTGTAATTACTATTGTTAGATCGTAAAAAGCATTGTATGAACTCTTGTGAAATATTATTTAGTCTCTTTAAGTTATTGACTCTGATTGATTTCCGGTCTGTTAACCAGCCCTAGTATAGTAGTAATGGTTGCATTCGGTTTCGGTTTAAGGTATTGATGGTGCTTATTGAGTGTTTTTTTCAACATTCCTTTTAAGGTATGTATGTTTTTGGAGTTACTTATTTGCCAACTTTTCCTACTTGATGCTTCAATATATACTTAGAAATTCAATATCATGTTTTTTTTTTGTTGTTCTTGCAGGGTTGGGTACTGGTCATTTTGAAGAACTTTAATACCAACAAGTCTAATGCCCACACTAAATTGTTAGTCTTGTCCTTCAATATAAACTTCATCCTTCTACTAATGTGTTGAATTGAGATCAAATCACTCATAAGTTTGCATTTGCAGCCTTAAGTAACACACATCTGAATGGTCTAAATTATTTCTTTTGGCCTTGGATTGGTCCTTCTACTAGGTAAGATTATGCATTGGTTATACTATATAATTGTAAAAAAGACCCATGGTTGCTTCAACTACTGACATGTTACAATTATGATCACAGCACAAGAGTATTTAATGAACGGGGAGCTGGGCGTCATAGAGCAGCTCGCTTAGTGCATTTGTCATCGTAATTACCCCTATTATAGAATACTGCATGGTGGTCACAACAAAATCTTGGCACTGTGTTAGGGATGACTATATAGCAATGACAATGAGAAGCAGTCAAATATGTTGCCAAGACAATGCTTCTGCTTGCAGTCTCCGACTTTTCTGATATATACAATGTTTGCTTTCAGGTATTTCAATTCTTAAGAGTGATTATTTTTCCCATTAATTTATGCTCATCACTTGTATTTTTGCTGTAGTTTTTGTGGAATCCTACTACTAATATAGGACCTGCAAAAGGCTGTTAGTGGCAAAACAATGTGGTCCATTATAAAATCTTGGAGATTCTTATTTTGTGGTACTTTGATGTGTTGTGCTGCTTTAATGTGTTGTGCTGCTCATATTTATTTCACATATAGCAAAGCATGGTAACTCTCTATATGTCTTCGAGAATAAGCTGCTGGTCCTTTTGTAAGATCTTTTCTGGGAATACAGTGCTTGGATAGGCATTTTATGCAGTCTATCAATTGATGTTATAGTGCTCGTCTGCTCGATACTGTAGTTTTATGCACAGAATTGGAAAAAAGAGTGCTTACCCTTCTTCTACACCCGTTAGTCTCTCTCGTCCTTTAATTAGCTTGTTTGTTTTCTTCTTTTCGTTCTTTAATTAATTTGGTTTTGTTCGTAATAGTATGTATTACTAAATTTGGGTTCTGAGTTTTGTAACTTTTACTATGCTCACTTAAAATGCATTAATTGTTTTCTACATTGCTGCGTTGTTGGGTAGTTCAAGATTCAAGAGTAAAATTGGTCAAGAAATGCTTCTGCTAAAGTTGGAAAAAGTTCATTGATTTTAATATAATGTGCAACCTCAAATTTCCTATAGCATACTATTAATGAGATTGATTGACTATATACTATCCTTGGACCTCTGACAGACTGCGAATCATTGGTGGAGAACATAAAACTGACTTCAGAAAAGATATGCTGAAATACATTCAGATACTAAGCATGAGCAACACTTAAAAGTACTTCAGTACCATTGGCGTGTGCTTCGCTTCAATGATTTTACACGGCAGAGTGCTATAAAAGTTATGGCAGCTTTTGAAGTGTCGGATCCTAGTTCAGTATACTACATGCAGCAACCGCACGTTTTGTAAGTGTTGTTGAGCTGAAAAGTATTGATACATTAAATCATTTGGCGAAGCCTAAATGTTTGTGGATTTAGACTTGGTTCTAATTTTATGACCTTGATAGGAGATTTTAATTTCAAGTATCCAATAAACATTACAAAACATTGTTGGAGTTTTAACTCATTTGTGCTGCTTGTCTTTAATTTTCAAGTATATATGCTGCTGAAGTTTCTCAAAAAGAGAACAAATACCCTTAAAAACTAAATGAATTAATACTTGATAATTCTAAACTAAGGCATACACTAACTTTTTCTTTGTGTGCTCTTAGCTGCTGACCGATGTTTCAGTTGAATGTTAAATTGTATTTGTTAACTGTTGTCAATTTTCGAGATACTCTATGCAATTTGCATGCTTGTAGTATTAGTCTATAACAAGTTTTCATGTGGCATTTGGTGTTTCATATTCATGTCATATTGCTAGTGTATAATCTTGGTTTAATCTTGAACTTCCTTGCAGATACAAGAAGCATGCTATTAGCTGGAACTGCTCTATCATCTACTAGTTATGATCTTGTGAGCTCAGTCACTGGAAAGAAAATGCGGATATTATGTGTTGGTCATGGCGGAGGAAGTTTACCATTATTTTTAGCTTCTAAAATTCAAGGTAGCAGCAATATTTCCGTCTTATCTTTGTCCTTGGAATATATTTTGGATATTTTTTTTCTTCTTGAAATGTTCAGACCCCTATGCATTAATATCATATGCACCTACGCATTGACGCCTATAGCTAAGTCCGTGTTTACCTACATGCAAAAGCTGGAATTGTTGTATTGTATGAGTCATTGGTGCTGGTGAAAAAGTCTTCCTTTGTTCCTATCGCTCAAAAGCTACATTCGTATTTCCTATGTAATGAGCTCATATTGCTCTGGCACATTAAAGAAGAAGATTAAGAGCTAAACTCATATTGGATTGATAATGTGGAAATTGACAGTAAAAATGGAGATAGTAACAAGCTTTTGAGAGTCTTGTTTCTCTCCCAAAACTAAAATCTAAACTCTCCCATATTTTCTTCATAATTTCTTCTTTCCTAATCTCCTCTACTTATAGTAGACCTCCCTACTATCTCCTCTAACTAACTAGCTGCCTTCCTCCCGGAGCTAACAAAATAACTAGGGTATATTACCAAAAGTACCCCTGCCCCCTTGGGTTAGGCTAGTCTAATACAATATAATGCACAAATATGATCTAGTGTAGCGAGTCTTGGTTTTTCTTTTCATATTCAATAATCTAAATTTTAGTGTATTATCCTGAGACATTGCTTTTACTGATGTATTCTTTGAAAATCTAGAACTGTCTAACAGGTTTTATTAACACTTGTTGCTTTCTTTTTCAATAGGGCAAAATCAGATGTTGCAGAAAACATATGATGGAGGCTCTGGTAAATTCAAAGATTGCATGAGTGAGGCACATGACTGGAAAAGCAGGTCTTCTTTTATCCATTGCACGTTGGTGAATATGTGTGTTTGTGAATTAGTCATTGGTGAATTTATCGTTTTTCTCGAGTAACTAAATGGATTTTATTGTCCATACATCAGAGATGGTCTATGAAATGCACTTTATGAACTTGTTTCTTGTGTAAACGATGGGGTAAAGGCTACAAATATATCCTTACAACAATATCTATCCTTTTTGCCTTAAGGAGTTTTTCTATTCTGTGAAACCTCTATTTGTATTATAGTTGCTTTTGTCATATCTCGATTATGTAATTTAGCACTATAGTATTCACCCTTCATAGCTCTACCTTGTACTGTAAGCCTTGACTGGAATTCTGGAACTGAACATGCTTGTGAAGGATTGATTTGTGTATTCTACCAGGAGTTTGATTTTACACTTTATCTGTTCTTTCACTATTTGCTTGAGGTTCTATAATTGGAACACATACCTTTAATATATTATTTTGAAGTTATTATGCATTCAATTATCAATTTACAAATACTTCATATATCTTTGTGTACTGCTCGTCTGCTGCGTTAGTGTAATAGTATAGGATGCTAGCTGCATGCATGCTGCCATGCTGGCAGTAGGTGGAAATTTTTTTTTACCATATAAAATACACAAATGCTCCGGTTGTTTGGAAAAACCGAAGCATTTGTGCGCACAAATGCTCCGGTTTTCCTTAAAAACCGAAGCATTTGTGGTATTTTACTCCTCTGAAAAAGCTCAAATGCTCCGGTTTTTGTCATAACCGGAGCATTTGAGGAAATAAATGCTCCGGTTATCAACCGGAGCATTTGTAAAATGCTCAAATGCTCGTATGACGTTTGCTACGGGTCAAATACGGAGCATTTGAGGGGTTTTCAACCGGAGCAATTGAGCTTTTTTCTACTAGTGTGTTGTTTGGCAATTCTTCTTCCTCGTCTGTGTTTGCCATGAGACATAACTGAGTTGTCTCCTCTTCTGGTTGTTCCTGATCCTCGTCTGAATTCGTTTTTCCCCAGGCAGCAACCATGGCCCTTCTCATATCAACTTTTGAGAAAGGTTTTTGCTGTTCCTTTCCCTTCTCCTTGTATTTTCCTTTGCTCTTTTCATTTTCCCAGAGAGGGCATTCCTTTATAAAGTGATCCGGACTTCCACACTTGTGACAACTTGCTTTCCTGGATTTTTCAAGTTCTTTCCTTTGTAGTTTTTGTTGAAGAACTTTTTGAATCTTTTCACGATCAGTGCTGCCTCGTCATCATTAGTTTCTGAATCCTCCAAATCATCGGACTTTAGAGCCAAAGCCTTAGGCCTATTAGAGTCAACTTCATGAGTTCCTAGATGAATTTCCTGAGTCAACAAGGAACCGGAAAGTTGCTCGATATTGAATGTGGTGAAATCTTTTGTTTCAAGCAGAGCAGTGACCTTTGCCATCCATTTTTCATCCTGAGGAAGACTTCCTAGAACTTTTCGTACTTGTTCCTCCGGAGTGATGATCTTTCCTAGAGATTCAAGTTCATTAATGATGTTGGAGAACCTTGTGAACCTTGTGACTCCTTAGGTTTCATTTGGAATAGCTCATATTTGTGCATGAGCATGTCAATCTTTGATCTCTTGACTTCGTTTGTTCCTTCGTGAGTAACTTGAAGAAGTTCCCACATTTGCTTGGCTGATTTGCATCCCATGATTCGATTGTGTTTATGGGGACCAAGACCACAGTGGACAATCTTTTTGGCCAAGTTATTCATCTCCATCTTGTCGAAGTCATCTTTATCATATTTGGAGAGAGGCTTGGGGATTTCTTCACCTTTTTCATTTTTCTCTATGACTTCGAAGTCACCAATCTCTATTACTCTCCAAACTTGATAAAAATTTCCATACGATTCTTCCAGTATGGATAATACTTGCCATTAAACATGGGTGGACGCTGAGTTGAGTAACCTTCTTCCAATCTTTGACCTGATGTGTTCATCGTTTCCAGGAACTAGCTCTTCAATGTTAACTGATTTTGGAGGAACTAGGCTCTGATACCAATTGTTGGTCGTGGACGAACACTTAAACAACTACAAGAGGGGGGATGAATTGTAGTTGGAGAGATTTTCAAATTTTTTGCGGAAATAAAAGAATGATTGAATAAGAAAGAAATAATTGCATGAATAAGAAAGAACTAGGAACACGAGATTTTTACAAGGAAAACTTACTAGGCCCAATAGGAAGAAAAACCTTGACCACGATGGATTTTGACTTAATTCTCTTTAATAACTTTTAGGCCAAAAGACTCTCTTTTGTACAACCTAAACTCGGACCAACTCTGTTGCACTAGGAACTGGTTCCCTGTCAGTTTGTTCCCCCTGAACAGTTGATTTTCTCCCTTGACTTCACTCGAAGTCTTTTCTCTTTCTCTATTCTCTTTCTCTTTTTCTCTCAAAATGATTACAAACTTAGATTCACTCAACCCAATCTATAATCCATCAATTGTTAAGAAGAAGAAAACTGAATGTACTTTCACTAAGAATATTACATAGAAAATTCTGAAAGTATATTTAAAAAGATCATTACAAACATCTATTTATAGAGACCTATATTCTCGAGTTCTTCTCACTATCTTCTCCAAGATCTTCTCCATGATCTTCTCCATGATCACACGTAGCTTCAGCCACTTCTCCATCATATGTCCGTTGTATTTTTACCGTTGGCAGTTGGTTAGTTGGGCTTCCATAATCTCAGCCACTAACACACGCGCACCTCCACGTTCACACGCCTTGTAAATAGGTTGGTTGTTGTGGTTCCTAAATTGTAAGAACTACCTCAACGATCTATTTTGGGGCGCTTGCTTAGGTTAGTTTTTGGCGGCTCCTTGTTTATAGGAAAACAGAAAATGCTGCACAAAAACTAACTAAATAGAATATTATGGAATCTTAATATATCAAATTTTTACCTCCATAATATTAACAGATTGTCACAAATAAGGTTTAACAACTTAATCTTGATTAAACTCCTAATCAATTCTCCATAAGTTATTTAACATGTTATTTGTGAAGTCTAAAAACAAATAAACTAATTAAAACTGAAAGAATAAATCTAACAAAATAAAATAATCAAAAAGAAAAGAATAAATCTAAAACACATGAAATTAAATCTAACATAATAAACAAAAAAGGACTAATAAAATAAACTAAAATCAAATAAACTTTAATTATATGTCATTATCAAAATAGTGAAATAACAGTTGGAATGACTTTAGTGAAAATATCGTCTTGGGGACATAATTCATTGAGGAAACCGTCAAGAATGTCAGACTAATTCAGGCTAGAATTCAAGCTGCGCAAGATAGGCAGAAGAGTTATGCTGACTTGAAACGACACGAGGATGAGTTTGCCATATGTGATAAGGTGTTCTTGAAAGTATCACCCACTAAGGACGTCATGAGATTTAGGAAAAAGGGCAAGTTAAGTGCTACATATGTAGGCCCATATGAGATCTTGGACCGAATTGGGAAAGGAGCCTAAAGATTGGCATTGCCAATGGAGTTTGAGAAGATGCATGATGTGTTTCATATTTCCCAACTCAAACGCTATATCCCTGATGAGCGTCATGTCTTAGATTCTGAACAGATTCAGATCGACAGTAGCCTCACATATGAGGAAAGACCTGTCAAGATTCTCGACATGAAAGTGCGTAGTACACGCAATAAGGACGTCTGCATCGTGAAAGTACTTTGGTCTAACCATGAGTCTGAAGAGGCAGCGTGGGAAGCCGAAGATGAAATGAAAAAGAAATATCCAGACTTGTTCCTTGAGGTGTGTTACGAGGGCGTAACTCATTTTGTTTAAGGGGGATAGAATGGGATAAAATTCGCGTTTTTTGTCTATTTTATGAGATATTGATGCATTTGTATGCCTATTGTGGGCAATTTACCCATGTTAATGCAAAAGAAGTAGATTTTCCGCATAAGAAAACGTGTTCGTAAGTAACATAAGTGTTCTAAGTTAGCAAAAGACAAAAGTGTGCACATAAGTGGCACAATATTTTGTCAAAGGAAAGATGAGTTTCAAGTTTTGAAAATGTGGGAGTTTTCCGTGTCATGTTTCGGGACGAAACTTCTTTTACGAGGGGTAGACTATAATCCCCCGTAATTTTATGGATTTTATAAATATATTTTAGTATTCATATATTTATATTTAAACATAATTTAGTTTTAAATGATTTAATTATTTAAAGAAGGTAGGCTATTTTAAAAGTCAAAAGAAATTATTTTAAGGATTTAAGGAAGTTAAAAATATTTTATTTAGGCATGCTTTGAAAAATGTTTGAAATACTAATTTGATTTAGAAAAGAAGTCTAAATGGGCTTGAGGAACCCAAAATTCTAAGTAGATTAGGAAAAGGATTTATATTGACGTTAGGAGTTCTGATTCATTTATCATATTCATCATCAAACTCTATTTGAACCCAATCTCCTTTTCCGAAGCCCAAAAAGAAAAGTTTCTTTATAAATACCTTAATACCCAATTATTTTACCACACAAGATTTATTTTCTCCCTCCTCACATTCAAAACTTTTGGCCATCTTATTCTCTCTCTCCTCACGTTTTTTTCGGTTCCTCAGTCTCTCAAGTTTTCTTCTTCTTCAAGTAACGTTTCTTCTTCGACAAGAAACGTCACCACACCTCCATAATCACATTGTTCCTTGCGACACTACTGATGCGTGTCTCCCTATTTTCCGGCGCCTTCATTGTTCTTCTTTGTTCTTTGAATTGTTCGTTAATTTATTTTCTTCTTCCTCAAGTTTCTATTAAAGATCATGTTTTTATGCTTTATTTTGATACTAATCATGATAATTAACTTTGATTTACTGTTTTAATAAATAATCTTGATTCATATATATTATGTCTTAAAAGAATATAATTTCAGATTTCTTTATTATTTTTAGATTGAGTTTTTAATCATCAAAGCATGGATTTTTAGGGTCTTAATTATTGAAAAATCATAGTAACATGTTATAATCTATGAGATTATTTTAAATTATGAATTTAAGCATGTTTATATATGTTTAAAGAGAGTTTATAATTTTATAAGCTGTTGGAATTTTAGAAAAGCCTTTAATAATCGAGTTTTAAGGATTTTAATTACTAGTATGGTAGTATTATGCTAGATATTAAAATTAATTGAAGTTTTATTGGTAAAAATAACTTTTAAATATTTTTAAAGGGGATATAAAGTATTTTAAAGTAGTTGTATTTTATTTAGAGTATTGATTTTGGTTCATATTGATTATTTTAGGTGGAGAATATTCTGTAGGTGACTATTAAGATTAAAGGTGGCCTATTAACTGGTTTACACAAGGTATGTACATACTTATGTGTCATGTGATATAGTATCATTATTTAATAAGGAAAAGTTGTAGTATCATGTATAGGAACTTTACAAGTTCATATGTGATTTCTAGTATGATTGGATTTTACATGTTTTATGCCGGTGTGCAAGCATGTTAATTATGAGATTGACTATGAGTTAATGATTATCATGTTTGTATGGAATTATTAATGCAAGCATGTGGATGGGAAATTTATTTTTTAATTCACATGGGAGAATTAATATATTATTGAGATTGAACCATGTTTATTCATGTGTTCCCATATATTATTATATTCACTAGTTTATGAGGACTGTGGGCCTTACTTGGTAAGTTGATAAGTTATGCCTTTGAACGGTAAGATTGATTGTTGGCTAGGTTCAAAAAAATAAGAAAGATTGAGATTAAAGAAAGTAATCTTGGATTGTAAGTTGTATGATCACTTATTAAATCCTAGATAAAAGAAGTTCAACTGTGAATGGTTGATTTGATATTTCTGTGTTACCTGTGTGTGTCGTAGCAAGTAATAAATTGTAAATCACGTAAAGTGTAACTTGGATAGTCATAGACTTTAGACTGGTGCACGTCTAAAGTTGGACATTAGGAGTTGGAGTACATGGTGTAGTCCATTGCTTTTTCTGTGAGATGGATTGATCACTATCCCTATTACTTTTAAAAATTCCTCAATATCGCAGGTCATTCTGAAATACGAAGTAGCGTCCATATTTCGTCTTCCTAGGTAAAGGGAAGTTTAGATAAGATAACTCAAGTCCAATAACTATTCCATTAAGGTAATAAAAATATGTTTAAAGTTTAGTTCAGTAGAAATTATCTGCAGAATGTTATATTGTTATATTACTTCCTCCGTTTCTAAATAAGTGCAACATTTCTTGTTTGCACGTTTGCCAATGCATTATTTTAACCATTAATATCTTCAATTATCAATAAGTAAAAATTATAAAAAGTTGATATTAAAAAAATTCACATTCAGACGAATCTAACAAGATCCCACATGACTATGTTTTTCCTAAAATGTAAATCACCAAAGCTAATTAAAGTTTAAACTGTGAATAGTAAATACTATGCAAATGTTGCACTTATTTAGAAACGGAGGAAGTATTATTTATCCCTGCATGTTATTTATTAGTATCATGTTAAGAATGTTTATGTAATACTATGTAGTACTCAGCTTTGCTGATTACGTGCTTTGTTTGTGATTGTTAATTGATCATGGCTTTGCCTTATTGATCCTATGATGACCCATTTTGGTGAGCAGATTCTTTAGAGCATTGACATTTACAGGTTCATAGATGTCGCGTCATTGGGAATCCGGGGATGGAGAACTTGTATAATCTATTATCATATTTACTGCCTTAGTAGGAGCATATTATAATAAGTCTGATTTGATCGAGTAAACATTTATAGAGTATTTGGTTTTAAGTACTTATTTACTTATTCATTTATTATAATAATGTATGAAGTTTAGTTATATGTTTTCCGCTGCAAACTTTTGTATAAGTCGATACGTTATCACACGGGCGATAATGCTTTGGTAATTCTCTAATGTTTTATATTGAAAAGGTATTTCTGAAAAGAGAGAATTATTGGGGTGTTACAAAGTGGTATATGGGAGCTTTAGGTTATTTTCAAAACTTTTAAGCGCCTAACTAACTTACTAGTTATTTGAATAAACTATTAGAATTGCTCCTACTTATTCGTTTTGAAAAATGTTATTGGAATATATATATATATATATATATATATATATATATTATATATATATATATATATATATATATATAATGCAATTTTTGACCGAAAATATTTTTTTTAGAGGGGCTGAAATATTTTTTTTATTGTTCGAATTTTTCCGAATCTGTAATGGTTTGAAATTTTTTTTTTAAGGTATCCGAATTTTTTTTTTTTAGTCGAATTTTTTTTTTCCGAATTACATGTGGGAATAATTTTTGAATAAGTCCGAATTTTTTTTAGTTAGTGGAAATTTTTTTAAGTAAGACACTTAATTATTTTTATTTTATAAGGAGTGTCTGCATTATTTTTATTGCCCTTAAAGTTTTACTTGTTGCATTATGATAATGGGTATTATAGGAAGGGTATATAGGATAGAAATATTATATGCCTGCATTGAATAGTTAGTTCAGCATGTTATTATTTTTCTTCCCTACTAATTATTCATGATTATTTTACTTCCCTGCTAACTGTTTATATATCTTTCTTCCCTGCTAAGTGTCATATTCTTGTGCCTATGATATTAATGGCAACTTGTATTATTATTGTTGAGAATGCGCGCAGGGAGAGTACTAAATATATTATGGAATATATCTGTTCTTGTAGATCCTTAAATATGTCTGTCAGAGTAGGAAGTTATTACAATCTCATTGTCTTAAGTGATGATGGTGTTGATGAAGATGTTGTAACTGTTAATGATAAAGAATATACTACTTTCGATTAGAATATGCGTAAAATACTGAAATCAGGTATGACCAATAATGATGAGCTCATTGTGGAGTTTGATCATGCTAGGGGCCAGACTAGGCTGGATATTTACCATGCATCTTTCATATATGAGACTGAGATTGAGTCTGAGGATGAAGAACCTCAACCCACTAGAAGATCAAAGCGACAAAGGAGATATGTCGAATACTATGAGGAGGATGTAGATGAGACTGAAGATGAGATCTTCATGCCTGATCAATACCAGGAATCTAAGGACAAAGTTGATAATGTGGTACCTTAGGTTAATATTTATATATTTATGATTAGAGTAACAATATAATATATTAATATAATAATATTGGATAGTTGGCCAACAATGATTAGAACTATTTCATGGTACTATTGTTTTAGGAAAATATAACGTTATAGTAACATTTATTTTGTTAATACCCTATTTGGAGGAATAAAAGTTATTATTTATTTATATGAGTGAGTAAGAATTTATTTTGGACGCGTGATGAGAATCTTTTTATTATTTACATTTTCATTATGTGATTAAATTCTTGCTTGTTCCATGTATGATTATGTGGTTACTAGAGAACATTTTATGTTATACTTGCAACTATTTGAGAAATTGTTTGTTGATGCGATCTTGAATGATCAAATCAAATGTTGCCTTCTTATATGGGCATATAAGTTATACTAGAACCTAAAGTAGAGTTATATTACTTTCAGGTCATGAAGTATGATGGCTAACAACAATGACCTAGCTGCTGCTATTCGCCTCTTGGCAGAAAAATTGACTCAGGAGAGAGTTGAGGGTCCTAAGACTGTTCGGGAAATGTTTGAAAGGCTATCTAAGGTTAAGCCACCATACTATAAAGGGGAAGCTAACCCAACCTTCCTAGAAAAGTGGATTAGGGAGTTTGAGAAACTTTTTGAGGCTGTGAACTGCTCTAAGCATATGACAGTGGGTCAGGCTGTACTATACCTTAAAGAAGAGGCTGATATATGGTGAAGGGTGAGACTTCAATGGAACATGTACAAGAGGGGGGGTGTGAATTATACTTGGAACGAACTTTTAGCAAAGTTTCTTGCGGAATTTCAGAATGATAAAGGAACAGTAATCAGAGAGACAGAGAAATCTAAAATTGAGGAAACTTCTTGAACCTTATCAAGAAAGGAAAACCTCACAACAAGATAGAAGGAAGACAGTATCAGAATAATCAGCATAGTAACCAGAGAACCTGTAGGGGCCGCTGAACTACTCATACAGGGCAACCTGTTCATCATTTCCCTCCGATATTTCACTTTACATAATTAACATCTTTTAATTCAAGTCATCACATAAATCACGTACACATTTACATCATCTTGTTCAATCCAGTGTGAGCATATTCAATCCCTCATAATTTCAATCCATTCATAGCGGTTTCAATAACTCATTTCATATTCACAATCATCACTTGAGTTCATTTATCACTTCAGATTCATAATCATTTCATTATCACAAGTTTCTACCAATTTCAACTTTCATAAGTCTCAATATTAATAACAATAATAATATTCATGATAATCATAATGATGTATAGTAATAATAATAACAATAATAATATTCATAATAATAACCATAACATACATAAACATCTTTGTTATATCGTACATCGTCTATGGTCATGATTCATAATTGAAATCCATAGTCAGTGTTCATTTCGTTCTTCGTATTCATAATCCGCATTAAGTCGATACTTCATAATTATAGTCCATACTTATAAATTTTATAAGCACGTATTAATCACATAATCGATTCGTTTTACGCTGACGGGATCTATGTTTAGATGGACATTGGAGAGTACCTTGTGATGCATTCCCAAAAGTTAAGTTCACGAACGGATTAGCACTCTTGATATTCCTCGTCTATAAAATCGGAGTCTACAATAGATGTTAACAAGATCTAAGTTAGTTCCTAAATAACCCCTTTTTATATACGTATGTAAAATAAACGATTTAAATAATTCAAATAACTTAAAGAAATTCTTAATGATTTTAAGAGAGCTTATAAATTAAAGTAAATCATTTATGAAATCATTTTAAGTACTCACAAAATTACTTCAACTTAATTTCATTAACTTAAATAATTATTTTAAACCTGGAAAACTCACTTTATTATACTCCTTATTTTATTTTAGAAATTTAAGATCATTAATCAAGTTTATCAAAGACTAAGTTAACTAAAAATACAATTAAGTAGGCTAGTTTAGGAATTCATGGGTTTTTGTTTTAAAAAAAATAAAAGTAAACAAAATAAAACAAATAAAACTCAATACAAACAAAAAGAAAAGTGTTGTGAGAAATAGAGAGAGAAGTTACGTAAATATATCAGATAGTATTGTATATGTATTGATGTGAAGAACTGATTTCTTACACCGGTATTTATAGGCAAAATTATACTGTTTTAACATTACATTTTCAACAATTTCTGCGCGGACGAAAAACTTTCCTAACATGCAGTAAATGCATGTCAGGACATTCACTATGCTTGAACAGTGAAAATTTCCAATTCACTGTTTCTCAACACTCCCCCTTGAATGTCCACTTATAATTCATAATAGACGTTGTCTTATTAAGAATCTTTGTTAGGAAAAAACCCTATGGTGATAATCCGTAACTAGGGAAAGAGTATAACTATTATGTATCCTTATATGCTTAAAATCAACTGCCTCATTAAAAACCTTGTCAGGAAAAACCCAGTGGGATAAAAACCTGATCGAAGGGAAAAAGAGTGCAGCGCATATAATACTCCCCCTGAATTTAGCATACATCACGAAGATGACGCATTCCAATTTTTCGGACTAATTCTTCAAATTTCTTCGCCGGAAGGGATTTGGTGAATAAATCTGCAAGATTCTCACATGATTGGATTTGTCGAATGTTGATCGTCCCTTCCTTTTGGAGGTCATGAGTGAAGAAGAGCTTTGGTGATAAATGTTTAGTTCTGTCTCCTTTGATGTACCCTTCGCTTACTTGGGTGATGCATGCAGTATTGTCTTCGTAGATGATAGTTGGATTTGTTGTTATTGTTTCCATCCCACATTCTTCTTGGATATTCTTGATCATTGACCTTAGCCATACACATTCCCTTCCAGCTTCATAAAGAGCAATTAATTCTGCATGATTTGATGATGTGGCCGTCAAAGTCTGCTTCGTGATTTCCAAGATATTGCAGTACCTCCATAAGTGAACAAATATCCGGATTGAGACTTAGCCTTTTGGTCTGATAGGTAGCCAGCATCTGCATATCCAATGAGTGACGCATTTGGTCTCGACTGATAGAATAATCCGAGATCTTGTGTTCCTCGAAGATAACGTAATAAGTGTCTGACTCCATTCCAATGTCTCTTGTTGGTGCATTGCTGTATCTAGCTAACGAATTTACTGAAAAAGCTATGTCAGGTCGAGTATTGTTAGCCAAGTACATTAAAGCACCAATTGCACTTAGATATGGTACTTCAGGACCAAGAATTCTTCGTTTCTTCTCGTGGTCTGAATGGATCATCTTTCTCATTTAGGGAACACACTACCATTGGAGAACTTATTGGGTGGGCTTTGTCCATGAAAAAACGTTTTAGAATTTTTTCTGTATAGTTTGATTGATGGACTTGATACTAATTGTAACGGTGAGAATTTGTGATAGGCTGTCGGCCTTAATCTTATCAATGCTGCTGCATGTAATATAGCATGACCCCAAGTAGTAGATGGCAATTTTGACCTCATTATTAATGGTCTTGCAATCAATTGTAGTCTCTTGATTAATGATTCAGCAAGACCATTTTGTGTATGTACATGAGGTACGGGGTGCTCAACAATAATCCCAATAGACATGCAATAGTCATTAAATGTTTGGGATGTAAATTCCCCAGCATTGTCTAATCTTATTTTCTTTATTGTATGATATGGGAATTGGGTTCTTAATCGAATTATTTGAGCCAAAAGTTTTGCAAATGCAACATTTCTGCTTGACAGCTCACATGTGACCATCGAGTAGAGGCATCAATTAATACCATGAAATAACGAAATGGTCCGCATGCAGGGTGAATAGGCCCACAAATATCTCCTTGAATTCTTTCTAAAAACATTGGAGATTCAGTGGCAATCTTATTTATAGATGGTCTGATTATCAATTTGCCAAGTGAGCATGCAGAGCATGTTAATTCATTTGACCGAGGAATTTTGACATTCTTTATAGAGTGTCCATTTGAGTTTTCAATGATTCTATGCATCATTCCTGTGCCAGGATGGCCTAATCGGTCATGCCATAGAGTAAATGATTTTCTATTATCTAACTTCTGGTTAGATATCATATTAATTTCAATCGGACGTATATCTATGCGATATAGTCCCGAGGAAATTGCTGGCAATTTTTCATAGATGTATTTCTTGCCGTTTTCTCTGCCGTTAGGCATATGAATTCCTCTTTGTTCCCGTCATTGTTTCCAAATGGTAACCATTCTGACGTACATCTTTGAAACTTATGAGGTTCCTTCGAGATTTACTCGAATATAATGCGTCATTAATTATCAATTTTGTCCCATTTGGAAATATAATGCAAGCTTTTCCAGAGCCTTCAATTAGCTTGGCTGTCCCAGAAATTGTACTAACATTTGCTTGGAATATTGTAAGTTTTGAAAAATACTCTTTATTTTTCAATATGGTGTGTGTTGTCCCACTGTCCAGGAGACATTGTTCTTTGTTCCAACTTCTGATGAATTCATATCTTCATAAATAATAAATGATGATTATATAAGAAAAATAGTATTTTATTAATAATAAAGGAACAAATACATGAAAGTGGATATTGAAGCAGTTTAAATAAACTAAGCACATTAATCGATTGTGATCTAAACAAACTTATTTTCAACTTCAGCATCATCCATAAAAAAATCTGAAACATCAAGGCTGGGCATGGATGTAGTGGCTTCATTAACAAAGTTTGCTTCAGCATTTTTTCCTTTGTTTTTTATTGAAGCTTGATATAGATCTACCAAATGTTTGGCAGTACGACTGTGCGGCCCCAGTGCCCAGTCATGCCACATCTATGGCAAGTATCATTTCCTTTATAGGACGTCTGCCTCTGATTTCCAGATGATTGTCCCCAATTTTTATCAGAATGTTTAAAATTATTATTTCTTGGGGAAAATCGGCCTCTTCCACGTCCACGCCCTCGGCCACGGTAATTACCACGCCCCTCTCCCACGACCGTTGTAATTACCGCGTCCACCACTATGTATAGCATTTGCTTCTGGTGGATTAGAGCTTTCTATGCATTTATCTCATGAGTGGCTGAAGACCCCGTAGGTCTAAGATTATGATTTTTCAGCAAAAGATCATTATTTTGTTCAGCCACAAGTAGTACTGAGATTAGCTCAGAGTACTTTTTGAAAGCTCTGAACCTGTATTGTTCTGCCAATATGATATTAGAGGCGTGGAAAGTGGAGAGCGTTTTGTTTATCATTTGCTCTTCTGTGATGGGATGATCACAATATCTTAACAATGATACAATTCTAAACAATGTTGAATTGTAATCACTGACCGTTTTAAAATCCTGGAACCTCAGATTGGTCCAGTCATAATGTGCCTTTGGGAGAAGCACATTTTTGTGATGCCCATATCTTTCATTTAGGCTATCCCATAGTTCTTTTGGATCATCCACAAGTAGATATTCACTTTTTAAACTTTCATGTAAATGATGTCTTAGGAGGACTAAGGCTTTTGCCTTTTCTTGTACATCGCAATTTTAACTGATGCGGCTGTTGTAGTTGCATCCCCTTGTTGGGTTGTCACATCTTTAATTGTATGTTCCAGTCCTTGGGCCTTTAAATTCATTTGGGCGTCCACCGTCCATTCTAAAAACTTTTGCCCAGATAGATCTAGTATGTTAAATTGTCTTTTCACTAGATCTCCCATTCTTTTGACTACAAATAGGTAAATATTTGAAATTAGTAATGATGATAAATCACATATATATATTATCTCCCCTTGATTTATATCATTATTATTATAGATAAATAATACAAACAAAAAAAACTAAAAATAGCGTACAACAATAATGAAGCTAAGCAAAAAAAACAAGAAAATACCAAAAATAGAAACAAATACAACAAGTGAATAAACAAAAAAAAACTTCCTAAAATGCACTTAAAGACAAAAAAAATTGATATTCATGTGCATTTTTCGCCATTCTTCCGGGGGAAATTTTTTTTTTTTGTCTCCTATTTATGTATTAGGAGATATATCATTAATGCCATGAGGAGGAAAAAGAAACCGGCTATAAGAAATAAGTAGAGTTTATTTTCCTAAAATCCTCTTCAAAAGAGGAAGATGAGGGTGGAGGACGGTTGTGTCGGCGTTAAACATGGTGGCCGGAAGGTTGAGGAAGAAGAGAAAAAAATTTGTGGGTTTAGAGAAAAAAAATCGGAAGAAGATAAGGAATGTGTGGTGAAAATGGGGATGGTAATCCGCTTTTATAGAGGGTTATCCCTAACTGTGCAGTTCATATACAGTTAAAAAATATACAACGCAATAAAATTCTAATATTGACAAATATATATTAGAGCATGCTAGTAAATTGGTAATATAATATATGTAACTATAAATGCAAAAAAATAGAAGATTAGAGACAATAATATATAATAATGTTCTGAATGCTTGTTCCCTGCATACATACGACATTATTGCACATATAAGACATAATAATGCTATCATTTCACTAGGCCGTCCATATAGGTGGCAATAAAAAAAAATTAACCTGTCCATATAGGCGGTTTAAGAGCAAATAAAATAAAATAACGTAAATAAAATGTCCTTGCCCTCCATGAAGGTGGCGTTAAAATTATTTGTTTTCTGCGTTAGTAGTATGGTGACGTTTACTACTAGTTTCTTCCTGTTCATCTCTATCTCTTTTATTACTGGGCGGAGGTTGATTTTCAGCTGGTTGTATAGGAGGGTTATTATTGGTGTTGGGAACAGGGGTTGTGGGTTTTCTCTGGTATGAGTATTTGTACCGTTGTTACGGTTACTGGGTCGGGGCTGTATTACAGTTCCCCTCGCTGGGTTGGTAGTGAATGGCACATTGTTTCGCTCTATCCAAAAATAAATACCCGAGACAGAGACATTGTGTAAAACAATGTTAATCCCGTTACTTTGTTGGTCCATGTTCGGTAGAAAAGGGTTGGGCTTGGAGAAAAATTTAAACTTAAAAATAAAATGGATGTAAAGATTTTAAAGATACCTTTAAAAAAAAATTTCCGGTAGAACACTCGTGATGATAACGTGTTGTGAGAAATAGAGAGAGAAGTTACGTAAATATATGAGATAGTATTGTATATGTATTGATGTGAAGAACTGATTTCTTACACCGGTATTTATAGGCAAAATTATACTGTTTTAACATTACATTTTCAACAATTTCTGCGCGGACGAAAAACTTTCCTAACATGCAGTAAATGCATGTCAGGACATTCACTATGCTTGACCAGTAAAAATTTCCAATTCACTGTTTCTCAACAAAAAGGAAGTTTTAAAATCTCAGTTTCTCAAACTGAGAAACAGAACAAGAGGGACGAAAAAAGGGGAGGCACGAAGCAGGGGAGGTGGAGGAGTTTTGGTGGTGCTGGTGTGCAGTGGCCAGGCGACGGGATTCAGGTGGTCCGACAGTGGTGTGAGTGAGGGAGGCTGGTGGTGTGCATGATGACTGGGCGCGAGAGTAGAGGTGCGAAGGGAAGGAAAGGCTGGCGGTGTTGCGGTCGATTTTGGTGGTCGAGGGCGGTGTGGTTCAGGTGGTTGTATGGGTGGTCGGAGGTGGTGAAATAGAAACATAGGAATTGTAAATTGTGGTTTCAATTTCATTTTTATTTTCCAAAATCAGAATCAGAAATTAAGGAATAAGAAATGAATTGAAGCAAACCTTTTGAGATTGTTTGCTTGAGTAATTCCGTGAGTAGAGTTCAGTATTTATAGGAGGATTTTTGGTCAGAATCTAATGGTGGATGTGTGAGGTGTGAGAGCTATGGAGTTTTAGGGGTAGGCTTTTGATACCCCCTAGAATCTGATTTTGTGGATTGGAGTTGTAATGTTTGTGCTGAAGATCTTGGTTTGTGTGTGTTGTAAATCAGACGAAGAGGAAGGGAGAAGAGGGAGGTGTTGCAATTCTTGATTCTTGTGTTGTGAATAAGAAAAAGGAGGAAAGAAGATGAAGATGATGTGAAGTGAATCACGTTTTTCCCTCTTTTTTTATTTTCCTTTTTCTTTTTTGGCTAAAAACATATGAGTTATGGACTTGACATTTGGGCTTTGTACTAATATGGATGGACAATTATGAATGGACAATTTGTATAAGGATACCCATAACAAATGTAAAAAGTTTAATTTATTTATAGATAATAAAATGAATAATAAAACAAGTAAATGATTTATTTGAAACTTTGTTAAATAAAACAAAACTAAATGAAATCATTATTTTAATAAACATAGTTATCAAATAAAATCGCATTATCATAAAATAAATTTTGAGTGGAAATAATATTAAACCTTAATAAATAATAAAATAACTTATGAAAATTCAAAATATTACACAGCACTTTCATGTTGGTAGTCTTCCATGAATAAAAACATCCATGAATAAAAACATCCATGACAAATCCTAATAGATGTAGAGGGAAAATGGAAAAGAGGGGCATCGAGATAGAAAAGGGCTTGGGATTTTTTCTTCCAAGTGAAAAGCATTCAAAAAAAAAAAAAAAAAAAAAAACAAACCAATGACAGTTAAAGTTTTTTTCTTCTAGTTAATACGAAATATACACAGAAAATGAAAATTCTTCCTTGCTTAAGCCTATCAAATCATTCACGCATATTCCCTTTCTCGATTATTTTCCCTCCCCGAACTTCATTTTCTCAAAAATTTACTCCCAAAATTAGTCACATGTTTTATAGATGGAAACAGATACAAAAATTCTCCTTTAATCTCTTTCCTTTTTCTTCTTTTAACATCATACTCTACAAAACAGACAAGCAAGAACTATGTACACAAGAAAAACTCTTTTAACATGTAAGAACTCTCGCAAGTCCGTAACAGACCAATAACATTTTCTCACGATATCTTAGCCAAAGGGCATATTACCGAACTGCCAATCAACATAGCAGTAGTCACTAACTCTGTAATTGCTGAACTATGTTTTATCAGTAGAGGAAACCCAGATGAGGTCCATGATCATTCCTGAGAGAGTCGAACAGCGGACAGCCGAATTATTTCGACAAGTGCTTCATCCAGCACATCAAGTGCACCAGATCTGTGTAAGTTACGATAAACAGGAGCAATCCTATTTGCTGCAACATCAACCAATTCCCATTGAGAAAAATTAGCAGCAAGTTGAATCACTTCAACTGCCAACAACGGCGAATCCAAAGAAGAGGTAATCACTCTTGAGAACTCATTTCGCACATCATTCAGAATCCAGAATTCGGCGAGCCAACAAAGCTCTATGTAAGGCTGGAGCTCAGACATCTTTTCCAGTACATCCATATGAGCCCATAGACACCCAGAAACCGGTTTCGGTATGTCATTAGAATACAGCCAGATGACTAGCTTACATAGGGCTTCCCAACTGACAGGTACTTTTAGGGATTCCGAGCAACTGCAAGAATTAGTAAAATACTAATCACGCAAAAAGAAGGAAAAAACTATACAAGTGAAAGCAGAAATGTGAAAAGTGAGATGTTTGTCTCCAAAACATTACTAAGAATGCAAAACACAGTAAAAAAATCTAAAACAAAATGTAACTGCAAGACTATTTAAAATTCCTCTTATATTAAAACTTCAGAGTCACTCAAGCAATTACAGTCCCTGGTAATTTCAACTTGCCGAGCAAGGCTGCATATATGTTGACCACTCCACACTCACCAATGCCAAGATCCATACACGATAGTAGTGCCCTCATAAATCATCCAGTACACAAATCAGATTGTACACTGGAATGACAAGGTGCAAACAATAAAAGATTAGAAAAATGTGTAGCCACAAGGGCAATGTATAAGAGGCTAAAAGTAGAGATATTGTGCAAAAGACAAAAAGCATTTATGTGATCATAGGTTATTGGTTTTTGGATTGGCCCAAAATTGATCATGAACCTTCATGAGCTAAACAGGCTAGACCTAATGTGAATTCCCTTCACTTTGTATTGTTAGCTTTGCCTCACACTTTTGTACTAAGATAACAAGCCACACCAAAGATTGGCAATGTTGTAATTGGTGATATTACCTTGATTAGCATTAATTCAGTCATATCTTGCTTGTTTTCATTTTATTCCTTGTTCTTCGTCCCTTAATCTCTCATTTTTGTAGTTAGAATTTTGACCCAAATAACTAAGTGTAGAGAGTTAGGAAGCAAATTACATTATTATACATAGCCCATAGAGCTACATATAGCATAACCTTAAAGAATGATGATCAAATTATTGGGCATTACTGAGAGAATCCTAGCAACATAAGTAGTGTTTGGAAATACAAAAAAGAAAAATAAAAGGGATCTCATCACCATGTAGAAAAGTAGATACGTGTCATGACGAGAGAAAAATTTTGTGATAAACTGATGCCTAGATAAAGGGGAGTTGTAGGTAAGTTAGTTAAGGGTACCTTGAGGAATAAGTTAGGGAGTTATAGGGAAAAAACTCTTATCAATAGAATATAAATTAGAGAGAGGGAAAGCAAGGGAAAAACATTGTTATCAATTTTTTTCACTCGTTTCTTGGGAGATATTCAAGATCTCGAAAGCTAGCTATTATTTTTATATTTTCTGCTATTTCCATTTTTAGTCCTTAATCATCATTTCAATCCAAAATTAGTGTCAGTTTTATTACAAATGTTTGCTAATTGAGGATGCACCAGCTGGGATCACTGCACAATCTTTTATGCTTCATCGGTAAAACTGCACATACGTCATTACCATTTTGACTAACACAATCCTATAAAATTGAAAATCAAATTTATAGCCGTTAATGAGAACACCTATCATAAATAACTATATAACGAAACAAAATTAATGATGGCACATGACTATGTTTTTTCATATGTATATATAATAAAATATCAAAGTAAAATTTATGAATAGTGTTAAAAGTGAAAATAGGGTATAACTAAAATACAAATGGAGGAAGTAATTACAGCAAGATAGTGGGTATCAACTAGGAAATATCACCTCCTGATCCTACAAAAAACATAAATAAGCAGTTGATAACTGACGAGCCAGCAAACCGGCACCTAAACACATGGAAATTTATAAAATTTATAATAGAATCCATTTTAAGTTTATGAATCTTTTACATATATTCAAATATAGCTTTAGTAGTGGAATCAGCTCATATTAATTAGGTCAAAAGAAAGCAGTAATAAGAATGAAATATTTTAATACCTTTCTCGCATCCCAGATTGAAATAAAGCCCGCATGTAATCACAACTAGAGCTTAAAACAACCCTGTGAGCATGGAAGTGAGGCAAAGAGAAAGAACAGAAGCTGCAGGTCCATCCTGTATTCTCAGTTGATTTAGCTTCCAAGATGATGTCCCTGTATTTACAGCCACATATATAAATCATTAGATGCATGAACTACTAAGATGGAAGTAGAAGTCAATTACCATATAAAAACCATAATGCATCACACAGTCCTCAATTCATTAAATTTCTAGATACTCTTCATGCTCTAGCTTGACCACTGAATCTAAATTCTTTTCAATCTAGTCACATGATCAGCTCCAAAAAAATAAGGATGAGAAATGCATGATGAATGCCTAATGCTCCGACATAGCAACTCAATCCAGTCACCAACAATTCTTTAAATATCTATTGTATATTAATGAAATTTAACTCTTTGAATTTCAGCACATATGGTGAGACAATATAGCAGATCAATACAAAAACAAAGTTCCAAGAGTTATGTTCACATCATCAAAGAATGGGAATGGCAAAACGAACTAAAATTATTTAGAAACAACATCAAAACTTCTATGATTCAAAAATATCAAATCATGCTGATCCATTAAAGGAAAGAACTCTCACGAAAAATTATGTCCAGCATGTCTGAGACTGGTAGTCAGATCAAAACTGGGCACTGGAGCAGCCCACTTTGGCCTTTTTCTGCAAAGAAGCTGTAATAGAGGTTGTATATTGCAATGTTTTGCTAGCATTTTTAACTTCCTCACAGTTACTCCTTCAGCTTCCAAATAACCAGAGTATACAAAGTCCAAAAATTTGGAAAGTGCTTGTTGGTCGACTTGTGCAGATAGAGTAATTTCCTTCTTGGTCCTACATCTGTCAGTAACTTGTCCTGATAAAAGATCATTGGATATGGACATTTTGCCTTCATTTAAAGGATCTCTGGGTGGAAGCAAGGATGGACACCGAATGAGAAGAATGACCTGATGAACACTTAGATACTGCCCATCTCGAAGAACAAGACACATATCGCCATCGTCCTTCTCACAAAATGACGCTACTCTTCTACCTAGTTTACTGGGGAAACCATAGATTCCAAAAAAGCTAAGAAGGTACGAACAATACCATCTTAGTCCAGTAGACGTCGTATCAACAGCAATCTCCTGAATATCCAAAATAAAATGATCCTTCTTGTATATCTTCTGCCCAAGAAAAATATCTAACTCATGCCCTTCAGAATTGTGACAGTTAATTAATTCAGCTAAACTCCACAAAGCCAAAAGCAAGTAGGTTTCCTCGCCTTCCCAATTTTGTGTATTGATTCTGCAACAGGTCCGCTCCATAGCTGTGACTCTCAAATGAGAGGTCAAGCAGACTTTGTCAATATGGGAAGCATTGTCTAACCACCATCTCACAAAAGCCAACAGAGTTTTAATCCCTCCACTAGAGACGACCTGCCTAAAGAAATGAGGCAATCCAGAATAGCAAGCCAAACCAATTAAGCTAATTAATATCTGATATTTATCTGGTGTACAAGAAATGTCACCAGAGGAAACAAAATTCAAAGACTGTAAGAGCTGCTTTAGATATTCCTCGCCACCAAAATTGAGAGCTTCCAAGAGTAGGAACCTGGCTTCTGATGCAATATATTTGCAAGGTGAATACATCATCATCAAAGTGGCTTTTGCTGCTGATACACTCCTAAATATATATGTCCGATCAGCCTGACAAAGTAGGCGCTCTCTGCCTATTGAGTCCACAAAGGCCAGGCTTTAGACACATATCAACACAAATAAATATTAGTTAGCACTAACTCATTCTCAGCATATTGAAACAAAATATAAAAAAAAAAAGTTACTTTCTCAAAAAAAAAAAAAAAAAGGGATAAAAGATCTGCAGAAATACGGGCGACATTACCATGCCGTAGTAACAAGGAGACTGACACAACTATCATTTCCATGCCTATTTGGACTAAAATCTTCCTCACATTGAGCTGAGAGCCACCCAATAATCTCCCACACATATGGTCTCAGATCCAGAAGAAAATTGGCACTCAGACCCGCTCTTGCCACAGCTATAAGGTCCTCAGACTGCGGTTGCAGATGAAGGTTATGGGAATTGTACATCAGAAGTTGGATGAGGACTTTATCAACTCTAAGCCTCCATAGATAACCATGATGCTTTCCTGGCCACTGAGCAATCAATGCCAAACGACAAGCTTCAAGCATCAAAGACTCTTCCTGATTAGATGAATTCCCATGATGTACGCTCGGAACACTCAATGCACAGATAATAGACTTGATTATAGGTTCACAAGATAAATTCAACACTTCTGAACACAGTTTCTCAGTTGCCTGGATAATTGGATTGCATAAATTTTAGTACCAGGAATAGCTAATTGATACTTATACATCAACAGGGCAATTCCGGGCAACTCGTAATGTTACCATTATATATCGTGCAACCTTGAACGCAAGAATTCGAACAGCATGTGGCTGAGATTCGCCCATACACTGCGCAATTGCTGGTATGAGGACCTTCCCATTTCCCATAAGCTTCTGTGCTCCATTAGCACATAGGGCTGCGAATCACAAACCAATTTACTCAAATTAAATCGCCTTGGAGAATGAAACAGCAGATGAATCAACAGGATGAAGCAATAGATATTTACCATCCATCAAGGAATACCTAAAGAAGAATACAACTGCAAGACAGCAACTTTGACAGTGGCCTCAGGATTGTTGCAGAAGACCTCCATAACTTCCATTAATTTGGAATCATTCCAAACAAGATATCTTGAGACAGGCCATAGCTGCATTATTGAACTCAATAGAGAAGCCATCTCTGTAAAATATTCCATAGGCTCGCCTTTACCAGAAAAAGCTCTTAAGTTACCAATTACTTGAGTAACAGTATTATGTTTCTCCAGAATCTCCCACGCTTCTTTCTCTTTCTTGGCACCGATATTTGACACAATTAGATGTAGAGCACTTGCAGTCATAATAGCAACTTGAGATTGAGATGTAGATAGTAAGGGTGACAAAGAATGAGTAAGATGATTGAAGTGAGGGCGCAACATCAAAGTAGGCATGACATTAATCAACTTAACTGTCACTTCTGATCCCATAGCTAGAACAGCTGCATTGGGAGATTGGAGAATACCTGCTATTGCCCTGACCACATCAGGAATTGAATCCTGCATTTCAAGCAAAAACAAGCCATAAATCTGAAAGACTGCACCCGAAACATCCAAACGCCTGCATTTGGCTTTTTCGTCCAAATGTTCGGCATGTTCTAGATGATTAACAGTAAAAACTGATTTAGCATTACAGAGAAGTATTTCAACTTTGATTAAAGCCACTAGCTGTTCCAATGTTCATACATAAATATAACTTCCAAAAGTTCCACAGAATCATGAAAGTAAGAAAAAAAAAAACCACTCCATGTTACTACCAAATTCTACATTACTCTCAGTTTGATTATTATCCAATTAAAAAGCTTACCAGTTTTTAAAAAAACTGTCGTTTAATTTTCAATGTAAATATACAGAAAAGTTTAAATTCGCTTGACTCTTAACGAGATGACATATAAAATTGGGAAGTCTGGATGACAAAATCATGAGAACTTCTTTCTTATACTTCCTCTACTTCGTGATAATTGCAACACTTTAGCCCGCCTCATCTTACTATATATAAAACAAGAATTGTTGTGTAAAATGTTGTTGGATTGTTCTCAGTATATATATTTTTTAATATCAATTTTTTATAATTTTATTAATATTAAATACAAGATAGTAATGGTCAAACTTATATTTTGGCGAGCATCTGCTACACATTGAAACAAAAGAAATATTACTCAAGTGATCTTATTGATAAGACGAGTATCAATGAAATCCATAGAAGAAAAGACAGAAAATCATGTTTTTATTGTAACTAATATGTCAACTCTATCTACTCGAAAAAAAAGCATATTGGCATCTAGATGGAAGATTTTAGTTTCCTAAAGACTTCAATCCATGTATTTCACTTTCTTTATTTTTTACGTAATAGAAACACAATATCTTCCTTGTAATTCTCTCAAAGAGAAAAAAGGACAAAGTAAGTGGAAACACTCTTCAACAAACATTCTGAAAGGGATCCTTTGAACATTAAGTTTATTGAATTTATAGTTTCATACCAAAAGTTGCAATAAATAGATAAAGTTTACCAAACTTAGAATGTGCAACAGTGCATTATTCATAAATAAGAAGTGTATTCTCTGCCATAAACAAGTAAACGACTCTTACTAAGATGGCTAATATGCCATACATAGGTACCTTTACAATAGACATTTGCCATGCATCTGGAGAGACACCATCAAGAAAGGCAGATATTGATCGAACTACCAGCCTTTGTGTTTCAACATCATTGGTATACCACTCCTTTTCTTTATCATCAGAATTCCTGTTCATTAAAAACCTTTTAAGTGCATGATATACCAAACCCATAACAAAATCACTAACAATCAATCGCAACACCTTCCAACTATTTTGTCTTCAGAGATTTCACTACCAGAGAACAGCAAACTGATAGCAATAGAGAAGTATTAAACATCTCCATGCTATCTTCTTGCGGATCAACACTTTCATCGTGCAAATTGCTCTCTCAATGAATTCAGAACTTAACGTATAGTAACCAAGGCCCGTTTTATCATCATTTCTAGTGTAAATTATGCTTATCATACTTTATAGGTAGTACACCATCAATAATTCAGAGTTGTAAAAAAATGAAGTTGAACAAAAATTTCCTCCTACATAATCGCAAATTATTTATAGAAATCAGACATGAGTACATTATCTTCACCACAAAACAAAATTTCAGTAAGCCCATAAAATTCTATGCAAAAACAAACTTATTAATTATATTCAACAGACAAAAACAAACAAATGGACAAAAAAATGGAGTTGAACAAAAAAAACAAGTAATTAGAATAATAATCAAGGGAATAACAAAACAAGAAAAAGAAACCTGAATCCGAGGTTTAACACATGATAGAGGCGTTGGTGAAGAGTGACCAGATGAGAATTGATTGGTAGTTTTTTGGTGTCGGTTTTTCTCCCTTTCTTTGACAATTTCATTGTATCTGAATATGATTGTTGAAGTTACCGCAAAACTTGTGTAATAGACACAACTAAAATCAACTCTTCTTTTGGTAATGGTAATATGGTACTGATGAGACTTTCATCGGAAAATAATCTTCCCAATTTCTTATTTGTGCACCCCACAATTTCGAGATCAAGGGATTAGTACTTAAAAAAAAAAAAAAAAAGTTTTAGGCGGTCATCTGCAAAAAAAAAAAAATTCTAAAACATTAAGAACAAGGATCGAGTGTAGGGATGGCAGGTGGGTATAATTTGGCGGGTTTCGCACCGCATCCGCCCCAGTTGGGGCGGGTATGGATATGACTTTGGTGGGTAGTGGGTGGGTATGGATACGAAAAGTTAAATCCGCCATGGGTGGTGGGTAGGTGGTGGATATGAGGTCACATCCGCCCCAAATCCACCCGCCCCGCCCCATATCCGCCCGCCCCGCCCCATATCCATCCGCCCCGTATAATATTTACTAATTTACCCTTTATAAAAAAAGAATTATGTTCATAAATCTAAAAAATTGTAAAAAATAATTAAGAAATATGAATACTAAGAATGTGTACTTTTTTTGTTTGAAATGGGTGTTTCTAATAATTAATTTATATAATAGGTTATATATGAAAATAAATCAGGTGGCCCGGTGGAAAATCCACCTAGGTGATGGGCGGTATAAGTGGGTAATGGATATCCACTTGGGTGGTGGAGCGGATGTGGGTATAACCTTATACCCACGTGGGCGGAGGTGGATATGGAAACTTGTACCCGCCATGGTTGGCGGGTAGGTGGTGGGTATGGAAAATTTAGGTGGAGGTGGGTGTGGATTTAGGGGTATCCGCATCCGCCCCGCCCATTTGCCATCCCTAATCGAGTGAGGAGTTTAACAGCTTGTTTGGTAGAAGGAATTTGGAAGGAAATTTGTTACTTTCCAATATTTAATTCTTAAAAAAAAAATTAAGTGAGGAAATGGGAGGATTTGGACGGAAAAACTCTTTAATAAAAAATTTAAGTGAAAGAGAAAATTTATACGAGAAGTTAAAGTTTTTTCCTTTCTCTTCCATTCTTTTCTTTTCTCTTCCCTTCCTTTCTCTTCTCTTCCTTTCCTTTACTAAAAATGAACCAAACACACTGTAAGGGATATCTTTTAGTATGAAGTGATCTTGAATCAAGTGACCAACATTAGCTACCTAATTTACCGTTTTGTTTGCTTATCGATAGACATGCTTGATGGATCAACTATTGAATTGCTTGAGAAGATTTTGAATATCTTAAATAAGATGGGCAATCTGCCATGGGAGGTTCCAAATAACGAGAGAGTGGCATTAATGACTATGAGGTTGTCCCCTCCAATGTGAGGTTGGAGATGACATGTTGGAGGGAAAGGAGAAGGCCTTTGTGAAGGGTTGTTGCTTCTGCTAGTCGGCTACTAGGATAGGAGTAAAGCCCAAGCCTTGAGAAGGTTGCCTTGAAATCTCTAATGATGACTTCGGCCATCGCACAAGAAAATCGGATTGAGCCATCAAAATGGAGCTTGGAGTTGGTTCGTGGAGGAGTAATCTAGGAGATAGTAGTGGGAGCAGTTAGGTTATTGTCAGCATGGCCAAGGTGAGTTGGAGTGAAACGAGTACCCGTAGAGTTATAATCATCAACATTATTATAAACCATACATTCTAAATGGTAGAATTTTGTTTTATGGAGGACTCTGGGAGCATTGAAACTTGTATTGAAAATGATATCGTTTCTTTCTTTCCAAATACTCCAAAGAAGGAAGATAATCTAAGGAAGTTGGAGTTTAGCCGTTTTTTTTAAAGATAGGATTGGTAGGAGGGTCGTGTGTCTAAATTGGTGGTCAAGCCAACCTTGAGTTTCAGGGAAATCCCAAACTTGTTTGACTTTGACACAAGTACAAAAAAAAAAGATGATCCAAAAATTTGTCATTTGACTTGCTGAGCCCACAAGATTTTATAGGGATAATTTTCCATTGAAAAAGTATGTGAGTGACGCTAAGACTATCATGGTAGATTAACCATAGAAAAAAATTGTAGCTTAGGGGGATATCAACCGACCAAATCCACCTAATAGGCCATTTTTTATCATTTAGCTGTCTATCGCGAGCGAGCCAATTGCCTGATTTAACTTAGAAATTGCCACTTGAAGTAAGAGCCCAGATGGGGATATCTTGTAGATCATGAGTAGGAATAGATATACTTTTTAATAATTCTAACTATGGATGAGGAAACTGTTTCCAACAACTTGACTTGGTCCCAAGTTTCATCTGGAAGAATGAAGTGTGTTAGGCGTAAATTGAGATCTACTTGTGAAGGTGGTATATTAGATATAATAAGTTGGAGTGGGCCATCCATTTACCAAGCTAAAAGTAAATGGATTTGCCAGCCATTACCGATTTTCCATCTTATTCCCTTCCGGATAAGATCTCTTTCGGATAACATTTTTCTCCAGATAGGGGAATCGTTAGATTTAGGAGGGCATTCAAAGAAATTATGCTTTGAGAGATATTTATGACGGATGATATTGATCCAAAGATCATTCTAATCTAGCTGAATTTTCTCGGCTAGTTTTGCAATGGAGGCCTTATGTAACGGAAGGGTCATACAAAATCCCCGACCGCCTTTTGATTTTAGACGACAGACTTTGTCCCAAGCAACAAGGGGAACAACATTTTTATCTTTTTGTTGTCTAATGATGATTCGTGTCAAGAGAGTGGACATTATCTGTGGGAAGGAGCGAGCAAGAACCTAGAGATAAGAAGGCAGAGCTTCAAGATTAGTTTGAATGAGAGTTAGTCTACATGCTATAGAAAGGAAACCTGCCTCCTGTTGATTAATTCGTTGCTCTGTTTATTTAAAATGTTTTTATATTCATATTTTATCGGATGATAGGAATTGAGAAATACTCCCAAATAGCGACCTAGATTGGAATTAATAGGAAGCATATTGAAATGGTTTGCAAGATGACTTTTTCTCCATAGAGGAATTAACTTTGAGAAAATGATAGTTGATGTAATACTCCGTATTTTGGGAGTTAATTCGTAATAATTAAGAAACACCAAGAAATTAATAAAATGGTATTTTAGTATTACTTACAAAATAATAAGAATAGAATAATAATAATACGAGTCGGTTGTGTTAATTTTGGATTTATAAAGGTTAAACCGAGTTCACCCGATCTAGAGTTACCACTTTTAGAAGGGTATAAAAAGGGAAAATAAGAGGAGAAAGTTCAGAAAACCCTAAGTTTCCCTTTCTCCTCTCAGCCGTCATCCCCTTCTCCTCTCTTAATTTCTCTCTCCTCTCTCGCTGCTCTCCTCTTCTCCCTAGCTGATTCTTCCTCTCCTCTCTCGTTGACCTTCCCTTTTCTCGTCTCCCTCGCCGTGCTCCTTCTCGGATCATCGTCGAGGTGTGCGACTAGGTGCTGCGAGACGAAGGCTGCGCGAGCGAAGGCTGTGCATCGGGTACGAGGGGTTGTGCGAGCGAAGCTGGTGCGAGGCTCGCGTTGTGCGACGAGCGAAGGGTCGCGAAAGGGTGCGCGCGCGAGTGCTGTGTGTGCTACTGTGCGACGTGCGAATGACGAGGGGTGCGAGGAGCTCGACGGTTGTGCGAGCCTTCGTCAGGGTTTGGGCGTGTGCGGGCTGTGCAGCTGCTGTGGTGGTGCGCAGCAAGTTAGTCGCCGGAGTTGGTTGTCAGCGCACTTAACGGTATAAAACATTTTATGTATTGAATATTGTATTAATTTAATTATAATTTATGTTTTCATGATTATGTTAAATTATAATTAGTTAATTAATAATTCAAGTTAATGAGTTCATTTTATTATTCTGACTATAATTTCGAATATAACTTTCGGACATAATACTGGGTTGGACCTAAGACTTTTGGACATAAGATTTCGGACATAAGACGTGGTTGGACTTATAATTTAATTGGTTTGATAAAGATAGTGGAGTAATGACACTAACTAATATTAGTATGCTCACTAACTTTGACTCCTAAAAGACGCTAAACTCATGAGAATTGAAAAGTAACGAAAATTCATAAACAAGGGGTTTAGCTATCGTTTAGTTCGAATTATTAAACCGTATAGTCTTAGTTACGTAGTAGTCGTTAATGTTTTCAACGACGTAGCACTAAAGCTTTTATTTAACGGTTTAGGTCCCAATTTCATAAGCGGAATGTTCGATTAAGACAGCGAAAATTCCCCATTACAAGGTACGTACGCGTACCAGTTTAATCCCAAGTATTAGTATCATGATTAGGTTGCAATCTATGTTATTGGAACCTAGAAGCATGATAGGGAACGTTTGATTGATTGAGATTGTTTGATTAGACATTTGTAATTGAAATCGATATGTTGCATTGGAATATCGTAGTATAAATATGAGCATTATTAATCTTATCCATAGTGTAACAAGAGTGTTACAAGAGATATGATTTGAGCATTGTAACTAAAGGAACATGTAAATGATTCTATGTATCCATAGTGTAATAACAAGAGTGTTACAAGAGATACGCTTTGAGCATTTAACTAAGGAACAGAATGTAAATGACTCTATGTGGTTATGAAATGAATGGACAATATTAAAATGAATTATGGCAATAACTTGTAGCTGGTTGGACTCCCTACAAGTGATGAACAATGGGGGGAGTGTGGGACTTGTCCTACGCTTCTACGCAGGCCTAGTGACGACAGTAGTGTCCTTATATTTTTGATAACTCAAGTAGGCGGAAGGTTCCGTTCGATCTTGGGGGTATGCATACTAAGGTGATGGGTGTGAGACGGAACAAAACCGTATTTGCATTTCATCTAATAGACCAAGTTGTCTATTAAGGATTCAGTAGCCCGTATAATTCTAGTAAGATGACGGTGCCCGTTCGATGCCAAATAAGGATTAAAGATTAAAGGTTAAAGGATGTAACATAATGTAGCATCATGCTTAAGATTGTTCATGTGTGCATCATTTATGCTTTTATGTATTCAATGGTTCATTACGTACTCAGCATAGCTGATTGTGTGTTATTATGTGTTTGACGAACTGCGATGAACCATTGATGCTACAATGGGGAGCAGACTAGGTGGCTGGTGCTGCTGCATGATATCGAGCATACGGGGACTAGGCTTTGGTATTTACATTTAAAGCATTTTGAAATAAGTATTATTGGTTTTTCTAGGACTTATATAAATGGTTTGAATGAAAGGGGTCATTGATGATTCCCGAGTTTTATTTATATTTTAATTCCGCTGCATTTTAGTTTTCGAGACAATGTTTTAAGTTATCATTAACTCTTATTATGCCTTGTGTTCCATCGCGGCGGTAACACTCACAGAGTCGATGCGACGTAGTAGCAGTAGACATTTATGGATTTGGGGGTGTTACAGTTGATTTATGGAAGCTTACAAGTTGACCTCACATATTACAAAAGTCATCTATGATGGCTTTCAAATTTTTGCTGAAGGAGTAGCTTTGCAGAATAGAAGGCTATTGTCTACAAACATAAGACAAGGACTATTTGGAGTACGAGGTTGTAATTTAAACTCAATTCCAGAATTGGAGCCCGTATTTGCTATGGCTAATTTCTTATAAAAACTTCCATATACAGATGATGGATAAATAGGGAGAGAGAAGATTTTCTTGTCGAAGACCTCTGGATGTTTTGAACCACAAGGTGGTTTTTCCATAGATTTTGAGTGAGTAAGAGATCGTAGTAACACATTCTTTAATCCAGTTAATCCACTTGGTGGAGAAGCCGAAAATGGAGAGACATTTCCTTAAAAATTCTATTCTATATGATCGTAATCCTTTTCCATAACAAGCTTTAGGGCACCAGCCTGTTTCATTTTTGGATGTTTGAAGGACGTTAAGAATTTCTTGATTATTAGGATGGATCTATCCTGAGTAAAAGCCTTTTGAAAGGGACTTATCCCTTTTTGGAGTATGAAAGCCAATATGTGAACTAAAATTTTAGAGATGGCTTTATAGATGGTTTTAATAAGACTAACTGGTCGAAAATGACTGGGTGTTTTGGGATGATCGATTTTTGGAACCATCTTAATGATCGTATTGTTAAGGGAAGGAGGTAACTTGCCAAGTGAGGAAAAACTTTGGATTTCTATATATATACAACTCATTTTCAATAATCGACCAGTGAGATTGGAAGAATTACTTCCAAAACCATCTGAAAGTTTTAAGGGGATTTATATCGAAGAACGCATTTTAATTTCTTCTTTTGGCATGGAGCTGAGGAGCATCATATGATAATATGAGAGATAATCGGGGTGATGAAGCTAAGATCTATGTTATTTTGCACAGGTTGATGACAAAGTGAAACGATGTTTGAAAGAATTATTGAGTATGGTAGAGATTTCATCTTCAGCATCCTCCCACTTGTCCAAATCATTTTTTAATAGAAAGATTGTATTGAATGTATTTTTCTTTTTCATTTGATTGCCTTGAGTAAGCCATTTTTTTTCTACTTTTCAGCACTCCATGGTTTTGCCTAAATAGGAATTTTTTTTTGCAATGTTTGATTAGTCTCTAAACGTGGTTGGAAATAATGGTGTTATATGGTTGAGACCATAAAATTGCTTGTAATTCATTTATTTTTGCTTCATTTGATTTGTACTATCTTATTATTAGCGTGTCTATATTAGTAACAACGTTGTATTTCTAAGACTCCTAAAAACATTTTGTAATAAATAAACTCGGAAATTTCAAAGGTGTTACTCTACGATAATTAATAATAATACCTGCAAGATTAATGGTTCTAACTAGAAATAATAAATAATAATTTTTTAATTTAAGTAATTATTACAGACCAACTAGCTTAAATTGAATGTAAATAATAATTACAAACCAATATAAGTTCTAAAGTCAAATAAATAATAGCAGAAGTCTTATTAGAGTCTTGTTAAATTAAAAGAGATCCAGCGCATGAAAGTTAACTATAAACAAGTACATGCACATTAAACACTGTAATATGAACCAAAGGCTGAGGAATATTTCATACTATAATAAAACAAACCATCCAATATGCAGGCAAGACATACAAAAATATCTTGCAAATTCATTTGAAAGTTGTACAGATCATATATATAATATAATAACTTTTCAACAACCTCAAGTTTAATATTTCTTTCTTTCTTTATAAGTAACTCTACAAAACATTAATATAGCTGTTTTGTAACTTGTGAGTAGGAAGTATTGATAGTCTAATGAGCTAGCTAGGCTCATAAGTCATAACTCATAAGACAATGTAAACATCAAAGTCCTTTTATGCATACCCCTAACTTGATAATGTACTAAGAAGGAAGATAAATGGCAAGAGTATTTATCAATATACTCCTAACTGCTAAATAAATATTTGAGACATTGTAACTCAACATCCTTCCATACGGACAAGGACCCTAGGGGTACAAAAAGTGATCGGAGGGCTAAGATCGGCCCTCGACTATGCCACCATGCAAACCACTCTCTTGACTCCTCAAATCACAACATCCTCCGGTAACACCTCCTAACATCAAATCTCTCCTAAATCCCGAAACTAAGCTCGAAGCGACACCAAAAATGACCCGAAATCCGTCTAAGATTGGCGGATAACTTGGATACATCATCCCACTTAAGATTTTGTTTTTTCCAATGTTCTTCCCTCTCATTGGTGCAATCTTATTTCTTCTTCCCATCTTTACTCAATCTAAAGCTTTTAGCTTCTAAACTCACTGAAATTGAACTTACTTCATACATAGAAGCAACTAAAAATCCAATTTGGATTGAAGCCATGGACAAGAAATAAGTAGCTTTTAAAGGCAACAAAACATGGAAGATAGTTCAGCTTCCTTCAGGCAAGAAGCCAATAGGCTGTAAGTGGGTACATAGGATAAAAAGAAAGGCTGATGGAAGTATGGATAGATACAACGCAAGGTTGTTGCCTAAGGGTTTGACACAAAAATATGGAATTGATTTCCAAGAGACTTTTTTCCCATGTGATAAAATGGCTACTATATATTAGAAGCATTTTAGCCTTAGCAGCAAGCAAGGGCTGGGAACTCTACCAACTAGACATCAACAACGTCGTCTTACATGGAGATCTCCATGAATAAGTTTACATGAATATGCTTGATGGCTTACCCAATCCTTCAAATAGTGTGTGGAAACTCACTAAATCACCCTATGGTTTGAAGAAAGCAGGTAGACAATGGTTTGAGAAACTTGATTTTGCTTTGCTCTCTTAAGGTTTCAATCAATATCACAATGATCCCTCCTTATTTCTGAAGAAATCTTCTACTGACATTACCATTATGGTAGTATATGTTGATGATATAATTATCACAGACTCTCACTTGGACATTACTCAATCTCTCAAGGGTTATTTGCACCACACTTTAAGCATTAAAGACTTAGGAAAACTAAGTTAATTATATTCGATGTATTGAGGATTGTTCTACCCCTATGGTTATCTTCTTTAACAACAAAAGTTTACTAAGGAACTTTTACAAGATATTGGTCTTTCTTTTACTAGGTAGACTTCCACTCCCTTACCTACACATGTCGAGCTGTTAAGTGATGATGGAGAGCTTTATTGAGATCTTGCTGGATATAGGAGCCTTGTTGGGAAATTAAATTTCCTCACCAACACAAAGCCTAACTTGGCTTTTACAAAGCCTAACTTGGCTTTTAGAAAGCCTCAACCAATTTATGCGTTCTCCTCGAGTTTCTTAATATCATGCTCTTGTTCACACTCTCAACTATGTGCATACCACTACTGGTCAAGGCATTTTACTTAAAGCAACACCTACTCTTACACTTCAAGCTTAAAGGGACTCAGATTGGGCTTCCTGTCCTAACTCTAGAAGATATGTCACTGGCTATATAATGCTTCGTGGAAACTAACCTATTAGTTGATAATAAAAAAAAATAGGCATTAATACCTCTAAATTTTCCTTAGAGGCAGAGTATAGAGCAATGGCCCATGCTGCTGATGAAGTATGTTGGCTTGTTAGACTTCTTAAAGAACTGGGTATCACTTCTGTCACTCCTGTGACCTTACATTGTGATAACATGTCAGCCTTGCACATAGCAAAAAAACCTTTCATTTCCTGAAAGGACAAAACACATTGAAGTGGATGGTCATTTCACAAGGGAAAAGTTCATGGAAGGGCTATTACAATTGAGTTATTTGCCTAGTCAAAATCTGCTAGTTGATGTTTTTACTAAAGTGTTGCCTATTGCTCAACACCAAGACTTAAGATCCAAACTAGGCATGGTTCCTACTTCACCATCTCCTAGTTTGAGGGGGGGGGGTGTTGGCGTTATCATACCTACATCTAATCAGCTCAGTAGCTCTAGTTATCAACAAGTCAAGCCAACAACTTAACTATAATTCAAAAATATTACTCCATACAACACAATTAAACACCATTATTTTACTTAAAATATGAAATTATAATAAAATTAAATTCTTACATGACATACATTCATAATTCGCCATCTTCCCTATAACAAGTTCGCTCAACTCAGTGAAAATCGGGTATCTAACAACTATCAAACAATTTCAAGTCGAAATACGGTCGAAATATTGGCAATTTAATACTCCGTACATATTGCGTTTAATTCCTATGAACACTATCATGTATGAAACTGTTGTTTTTTTTTACTACAACCGAAATATCATGAAAAGGTATGTGTTAATCATGAACTCTTTAATTAATATATTACGTGCATAAATCATAACTATTTAATATAAAGGAAAGGGGTGATATGAATATTGTAACCCTATGAAAAATTGTTAAGTAACCTATAGATTTAAAAGCTAAATCACAAAAATTTAAATTCATGCATGCATCGCATGCAAAAATTGCTAGTAACATAATATGAAATCACTCAATCAATTGAATCAAACCAAGTTCTATATCAGATATACAACAAATTAATAACACTATCATAAAAGGTCGTATCAACCTTGTAAAAGAGGGTTATTAGCAAAATTATTAGATCTTAAGAATTATCCTGATTTTGACATTGTATAATTCTATTTTGATATACACTCTTCCATTTTAATATATTTTTTATATATAGTATATTTAAAGTTTAAATCAATGAAACAATTTTAATGATACAAAAGCTTGCCAAAATTTTATTTTTTGTACTATGTAAAATATATGATATCAAGTTTGGAAAAAAAGCTTGCCAAGATTTTATTATATTTTGGTTTAGGATTGTATGGGAATAATAATGACGCTGCGGTCTATATATCCGCCGAAATAGCGTCCGCTTTTTGACTTTACCGTCCGCCAGACGGACGCTATTTAGTGTCTGTCGAAAAATCAGACGCTGACTGGACGTGGCGGACGGTATTTTGCGTCTGCGAACATATCGGACGCTATATCGGACGCTATTTACCGTCTGACTTTATTTCGGACGCTATTTCCGCGGATATCGTCTGTTTTGTTAGACGGACGCTAAGGTCAGACGCTAAAGACGCGGATTGTTGTTGTGATATTCCCGATTACCTTAATAATAACATATAGGCCCAATACAAGTATGATCATTCCTCTATTGAATAACTCGTTATATGACCCGTATGCCCTAAGAGGCTCATTTACTCTATCTAACCTAATAAGTCACTATTATAAATTGGGGACTTATGGTCAAGGTAAAGGGATCTCTCTATACTCTCTACACATTACCCTATTTTCTCCCATTATATTTATCCATCTTTGGGTACTGAGTTGAGCGTGTAGGAGGCTCTGCCATGGGACCCCACCCTATGTTTGGAGTTCATCTTGCAGGCACATCTTTATACATGACGACCTCGTAATATCAGGTACCTCTTGTTCAATACCGAAACAATTGGCGCTAGAAGGAGGGGCAATAATAATTAATTATTGCTCCGAAATCTCTGGGAGAGATAGCGGTGGAGATTGCGGGACGATCAACATATTAATTACATACTCACCTATGGCAGATTGATGGCCTTCACTGAGTTCACGCTATAATTAATTATAGAATTACCGCTCATAATTAATTAGCTACTCTACTCTACCAGGGGTTTACTGCCTTTGACACGTTACTGGCCTATTAATTCCTCGAAACTATGTGAATCCAAACAAGGTATTGCGTTTTTTTTAATCAAAATTCCCAATTAGAAATTGGTGCTACAATTGAAACTAAAGGGATCCATGGGAAATATCAAACGTGGAGAAAGGTGGAGTCTTTCATTTACTACACAAACATATCAGATGAATTTGACTCTCAAGATGAAGCTACTGGAGTAGGAGACAAACTAGGTAGTCTAGGCTCCGGTATATGCTGTTGACTGTTGTTACTTGGACGACCTTCGGTACAACTAATGCCAATTTTCATCGGTTTCTCTCTAGAGCAAGAATCACAACGAACCTTCACAAACAAAGAGAAAGAATCAGAAATTTCCCAAACAGAGGGCAAGAACTGAATGAAAAGATAAGTTCTCTATCTTTGCCATTATTGTTGATATACAATTTAGAACATGAAATTGTGTACAATGACTTGAATTTTGGGCTGCTATGGTTGAGATCAAGTATGTTTACATCAAATGAATATACCTTTATCATTTTGGGGTTAGATTAATCAATGAATGTTATAAAGGAAAGCACATATCAATAACACATACAGTTTGATAATGTGCTTCTTTGAAATCCCCTGCATCTCCAACGTTTTGCGTCAAGTATTTCAATCTGATTTTGCACCCAAAAGAAGGTTTTCATTGTCCAACATCTGCATTCTTTTTTCTTTTCTGACTAGTAAGAACATCAAGCTAGCACTAGTGGAAAAATGAAGAAGGGTTGCGCTGAAAAAGGCCTGTAGGGCTGCGCTTTTTTACAGCAGCCCTTTCAATAGCAGCCCTTCACTTTTTAAGTAGGGCTGCGCTAGAAAAGCGCAGCCCTTCACAAGGAAGGGCTGCGCTTTTACCTAAAAAGCACAACCCTTCCTACCAAAAAAATAAAAAATAAAAAATAAAAAAAACAAAATTTATTCCGGCATTTTTTTACTATTAATCTCACATTTTCTGAATTTTAACATTTGCATTAAACTTTGAAGTAAACCATCCAAATCCAGAAGAGAAGAAATTACAGAAGAGAAAAAATTATAGATCTACAATGCAACTAAACCCAAATATACAAAAGAGAAGAAATTATAGATCTACAATGCAACTAAACCCAAAAAAAAAAAAAAAAAGAACGAAACGAAAAGGAACAAAAACTAATATACAGAAGAGAGGAAATTATAGATCTGAAAATACAAGAACATTAATCAAAACAAAGATTAAGAAATTATAGATCTGAAAATACAAGAACTACCTCCAAACATTAACCTAATAATTTTTAAATACATAAAACAAAACCCTAATACATAATTAAGGAAAAAAAAAATGGGAAAAACTTAAAATGCCTATTTGGAGCCTTAAACGAACTCGGATGGCTTAAAAAGCCTAAACATCACGGCATAGCGGTGAGTTTGACTCGTTGGCCCGTTCCGCTTCCGAAAAGGTATCACAATAACCAATCGGACTCCGTCGGCATGATTAGTGCAAATCATTTCAGGCTTTTTGTCACAACTTTTCTAGGAGTTTTTGAGAGAGAAGAGAGGATGAGTGAGAAGGAGGAAAGGGAGGAGGGACGTGAGAGAAGGAGGAAAATGGAGGAGGGACGTAAGAGAGGTGAGAGAATGAGGGATAATATTTGACAAAGCCCGCTTAATATTTGAAGCTCGCGAGTTTTTTATTTCAATTTTGTTTAAGAAGGGCTGTGCTTTTCTTCAAAAGCGCAGCCCTACATAACAGAAGGGCTGCGCTTTTGGAAGGGCTGCGCTTTTTCCAAAAGTGCAGCCCTTCTGTTATGTAGGGCTGCGCTTTTGAAGAAAAGCGCAACCCTTCACTAGTAGGGCTGCGCTTTTAGAAAAAGCGCAGCCCTTCCTGCGCTTTTAGAAAAAGCGCAGCCCTTCCTGCGCAGCCCTTCCGTTTTTTCCCCTAGTGTAGTGTTATAGCCTAGGTAGCACCACTATTGAAATCAATATGGTATTAATGTGATAGGGTGACTTGAGTTCACCTACTATTCTATTGGATAATAATCATTAAGCCAAGTCTCATTGGTCTTTAGAAATTCCAATCACATCATATTGAACTACAATATGACATTAATTTTCTTGAAGTTCCTTATTATTTGATGGGATCAATTAAGCATTTATTTGGACCTTTTGTTTGCACATTAATCCAAACTGCTCAGGCGAAATTCATTTGCTATTTAGACATCCATGATTTGTGCATTATCTAAGCAACCATGTGTCTCCAGGAGCAAATGCACTCAGATTATCTGTGAAGTTACTCTAAGACTAAGGGCCAACAAGCCAGACCTTGCTGCAGACAACACCTCACAGATCCCATATGCTAGACTATGTATCAGTAAACTCATGGGCACGCTGCAGTTGGCATACTTGACTTCTTTTACTAAAAAGAATGAGATGCATTAAAGTCGCATAGAGTTGCAAGAGCTAGTCACCACACAAAGCTGAACTCAGAAGCTTCCATTTGCACACTTGTGAAGCTCTTTATTTGAGCAGATGTACATATCATTGAATGATCGTCATCTTTTGAGCCATATCTGCACATTTACATAAAAAGGTAGACATGGATATTTCGTGAAGATGGAGATCTCTTACGTCAAGGTCATAGTGGACCGGGATTTTTTCACTCCATCAGATGAAAAATAAGTTGCTCATAACACTCTGATCAAATATAAGCAGGCCTCACTATTGGTGTAGAAATTCTAGCTCACATGCTATAATGCTCTTTATTTGGTAAAAATCATGATAAAGTGAGTATATTTAGGACATCCATCAACAAAGTCGAAGTTGCTAGATCAAGAGTTAGTCACCAACAAGGTTGAACTTAGAAGCTTCCATTTGCACACTCATGAAGCTCTTTATTTGAGCAGAGGTATATATCATCGAAAGATCATCATCATTTGAGCTATATCTACAAATTTACGTAAGAAAGGAAAACATGCATATTTCATGAATCTGTAGATCTCTTACATCAAGGTCACAGGGGACCACATCTGATTTTCCTACTCTATCAGCTGAAAAATAAGCTGCTACTGACAACGCACTCTAAATACTCAAATAAAATGCTTAAAAGAAGTCTGGCACTGTCGGGAAGAGCCACTTATTTTAATAAGATGAATTTCTTTTATTATTTCACAGATTTTTATTAGTGTGTTTCTAGTTAATCTCTACTAACGATATGTGCATTAACGACTAACCGTCAGGGAAAAGCGAGGAGTAACACAACAACCATGACTATCTCTCTTATCGGTCTATGACCTAAGTGGATCTGCCGTTAGAGAGAAGCATGCCCCAAATTGACTATCTCTATTAGCGGTCTACGACCTAAGTGGATCTGCCGCTAAAAGAGAAGCAAACCTCAAAATTGACTATCTTTATTAGCGGTCTATGACCTAAGTGGATCTGCCGCTAAAAGAGAAGCAAACCTCAAATTAACTATCTTTATTAGCGGTCAACGACCTAAGTGGATCTGCCGCTAAAAGAGAAGCAAACCTCAAATTGACTATCTTTATTAGCGATCTGCGACCTAAGTGGATTTGCCGCTAAAAGAGAAGCAAACCTCAAATTGACTATCTTTGTAAACAGTCTACGACCTTAGTGGATCTGCTGTTAAGGAGAAGCAAAAATTAGCGGTCAATGATATATTAATCCATCGTTGACTGAGAAGCATAATATACAATTATTGCTGCTAAAATTCCACAGACATTCATAGAGGATGGTGCATGCAACCTTAGCAGAGCACACTTGTCTTCTATACATGCAGACCTTCAAATGCACAACAGGAGATATTATCAAGCTCATGATTTCTTGAAGTTGTGCTCTTTATTTTAGCTTGAGTATGATTTTATGTATTTCACTACGGCAGATCACAGACTCAATAACTTCTCCCATTAGAGGAGCAGAGCTAAGCATTTCTTCTTATATCATCTTTGTGAGCGTAAATTACGTCTCATTGTGAATTGCATACATTTCTCAATATGTGTCCTATTAACTAATGTTCTCTGCATTAAAGTGGCCAAATTTAATTTGAGTATAAGTAGAGGTCCGAACTGACACATACTACTCAATAAACATGATATGCTCACTTGCAAGAACATACCACAACAATGTGACTGAGTCCACCTCACAACAAGTGTTTATTAGCTTTGTTTTAATTATGCTTATGTGAAGAGTAATGACTACGCCATAGCATATCTTTATGGCGCAAATAAAGGAGCGTACATACTCATATTCATAGCATACGTTGTAAATATTATTAGACTATACAACTCTTAAGCCGACTCCAACTCAACTTAAGAGTGGGGGCTAGTAAGTATATCGTAATAGCTGGATAAAGTCATATAAACTCATACAAATGTTACCTCATGAAACTAAAAAATATTGATGTCTAATGGGGTTTAAGATATACCGCAAGTGCACGGTGTCTATTTAGCATAAACTGGCAAATACGGGTCGATCCACAGGGAGAGGAGTTCTACAGATTTATGCTCAATTATCTAACTACTTTAAGAGAGGAAAATAATTGAGGAATTAATAACTAAACTAGAATAGACTAGAACGCAGAAAAATGGAAATTTATCAAATAATTAAAAGCCTAGGGCAATCGATCGGTCCACCATGCTTATACCAGTTTAATCAATATAATATAGTTCAACAACACTTGGATTGAGGTTCGAATAAATAAAGTATTTCGTCAATCCTAGGTCAGGCATTAACAAC
This sequence comes from Beta vulgaris subsp. vulgaris, assembly GCF_026745355.1. Taxonomy (NCBI): domain Eukaryota; kingdom Viridiplantae; phylum Streptophyta; class Magnoliopsida; order Caryophyllales; family Amaranthaceae; genus Beta; species Beta vulgaris. The sequence continues at coordinate 27,527,063 of NC_079203.1, forward strand.
TCTTAAATTAACATATGCCAGTACGGTCGCTCAACATAATCAAATCTACCTATGTAACAAGCCTCTAATGAATACGATCTTCCGATTCTAATTCTTATTAGCTAAACATAACTCATGATATTGCGCAATTTCATGAATTAAACAAGTATAACAAATCAATAGGAATTATTCTAATTCAATCCAATAATTGAAGAACATCAAACCACAATAAAAAAGGTATAAACATGGCTTCCCACTCTAAGCCCTAGAAATAGACTGCTCACTCATGATGATAATAAACTCAATAAACATAATCAAAGGAAAAGAATTCATTAAACTAAAGAAAGTAAAGAAGAATACCGAATGATTGAAGAACAATGAAAAGGAAATCAACGATCTATATAATCTTCCAATGTAAAAGTTCAAATAAAACTAGAGAGAGAAAAACTAAGTATTCAGCCCTAAAAACGTAGAAAATAAGATAGTATAATCGAAAATACTAAAAACTTATTTATACTTTTTACAAAACCGGCTAAAAAAACCGAAAAAACGCGTCCCGAGAAACTGCCCCGTCGGGCGACGGTGATTAGGAAATTACGACAAAAGACCAAATCCGCCCGGTCAACCAGACGAGCTCGCCCGGTCGGGTGCGTAAGTGAATTTCTTCGTTGGTCGCCCGGTTGGCGGGGCGAAGTGGAGGGTGGAAAACTGAAGTTTCTTGATTCGCCCGGTCGGGCGCGTGAACGTTTTCTTCCTTTGGTTTTGCAGCAGCTAAGTCTGGTGGTTTGCCCGGTCAGGCCACACCGCCCGGTCGCCCGGGAGAATGTATTTCCTTGTCTTTTTCTTCGTGGAATCCAACCGAAATGCTCGTGCGGTCTTCCGGATACTCCTTGGACCTTGTGTGACTGCTGGACTTTCGTGTCGCGACTTAGATAAAGGCAAAAAGTGGCTAATTGCATCAAAACCTGCAAAACACGACAAGAGCTCCAAACACATTAAATCCACAAGAAACGAGCTCAAAAGAGCCCAAATCGACTATCAAAACTAAGGGGATTGGAGTAAATAATCGATGAATAATGAACACATCAAAATTCCCCAAGCAAAATCATGACATGAACAAGAATATGATTGCCTCACCCCTTTATATATGAAAACTGAGATCAAAATCTTTTATAAGGCTCATAAATCATTCAAGCAGGCACAATTCAAGTTCAACTGTTCAGATTACTCTATTTACCCATCTCCCAGATAAGTAATCAAATGTAGCTGCCTTATATGACATACAAATCTCGAGAAGGCTCTCACTAGGGTGTCACTCCTCTCGACATTTTTGTGGCAGGTAAAAGATGTGCCCGATCACTGACCATCCCAACCATAATAACCCTTCCCACTCAAACTCTCATGTGTTTAGAAAGGTAATAATGTCACTCAACCTAATGATGTCGACTCAAGTAGCGAACGTACTCTTTAACCTTGACAAACTGACTCCACATCAATCCAATAAGCAATTTAAGCACAAGCTCAAGAGGACTTTTTCAGGGTTGTAATGGGGCGTAGTATGGATTATGTATGGGGAATGTGCACTAGTGGAAAAATTAAGGAAGGGCTACGCTAAAAAAGGCCCGTAGGGCTGCGTATTTTGACAACAACCCTTTCCATAGCGGCCCTTCACTTTTTAAGTAGGGTTGCGCTTTTCAAACGCAACCCTTCACAATGAAGGGTTGCGTTTTTGGCACAAAATAAAGCGCAACCCTACCAAAAAAATAAAAAATTAAATTTTTTTTAACATTTTTTTGATTTACTCCTAAATATACCAAGAACAGCTGAAATTTACAAACGAAATTACTTGTGACCGCAACATTAATGAAAGGATCAAATGAATACTTCAACAAAACGAAATTATTAATTAACAAGAACATCAAATTAGTTCCACAAAAAATGAAAAAAATAAACAAAAATGAAAAAAAAACCCTTGAAATTATAGATCTGAAGTTCCTGCCAACAAAAGAACGGAAATAGAAAAAAAAGGAACGAAAATAGAACAAAAATGAAAAAAATGAACAAAAAATGAGAAAAATATCTATGTGAATCAAGATTACAAGAAGAGAATGATTAAAATACCAACCAGGAAAGGGTTACACTAACGTAATAATCAGTAGCTTGTACTGTTGTACAACAACTGAACAAGGAAAGCCGAAAAAACAACAACTTAAATCAAAAAGTTTAACTTAATGCCTTCAAAACAACTCATAGAATCATCAACCAGTGGAGAAAACTCATAGAATCCCAACAAGGAACCCGACGAACGACGAACCCAACGAACGACGAACCCAACGAACGACGAACCCGACGAACGACGAATTGAAGATTGAGCCGTTAAGATTGAGCCGTGAAGATCCGTGAGGGAGTAAAGGACAAAGGTTTTTTTTTGAAGAGAAGAGGAGAGAGAGAAAAAAATGGGAGAGGAGAGAGAATGAAGGGCTGCGTGAGGGAGGAGAGAGATTGAGCCGTGAAGATCTGTGAGGGAGAAGGAAGGACGTGAGAGAGGAGAGAGAATGAGGGAGAGGAGAATGAGCCCGCTTAATATGTTAAGCCCGCGCTTAATTCTTTTCAAAATTGTTTTTAAAAAAGCCCATAAAGGGCTGCATTTTTTTACAAGCGCAGCCCTTCACTTAGTAGGGTTGCGCTTGTAGAAAAAGCGCAGCCCTTTTTCAAAAGGGCTGCGCTTTTCTTCAAAAACGCAGCCCTTCTTTTATGTAGGGCTGCACTTTTTTAAAAAACGCAGCCCTACAATAAAGAAGGGCTGCGTTTTGAAGAATGCGCAACCCTTCCTTTTTTTTCCCTAGTGGTGGTGGAAAAACCAAGAATAGGGGAGTACAAGTCACTAGAAGTATCAACCTGAATATAGCCAATAACAATGTCCCAATTCTATAAATCACAAAATTTTCAATAAACACATCCTTGAAGCAGTGTGATGAATTTTTTTCTTTGCAAGCACTTGTGAAAAAAAGAGTTTTTAACTTTTTATTCATTTTTAAAATCTTTCTTTTTCTTTCTCTTTGCATTTTTCCAATCCAATAATCACATGTATTTCACTTTGCTTATTCTTTTTTTTTCTCAACTTTTGTACCTTAATACAATCATCTCCATCCAAAGTAACTCATAAAAACTATCTCAAATACTAACTCAGACATACGCTTCCCCAAGCTAGGCTTGGGATTAATATCAAAACAAGGGCGATGGGCATGTAATGAGGTTTAGTAACATGAAATAGTCATTAGGCTCAGCGGGGCTAAGGAGGATAATAGTATATCACAAAAATCACTTAGAGGCTCAAGAATCAGACAAAAGAACGCGTCTATACACAATTGCCACAAGTCATCAGATTCAATAGTACGTTTCAAATCAAGATCAGTCAGCTAATGAGGAACTAACACACAAGAAAACAGAATGGATATAGAAATGAATCCATTGGCAAGAATGAATCCTCACAGTCTAACCAATTCAAGTATGCAGTCAAGATAAGCGCTTTATCATCAAAACTCATTGAGGGTCAAGGCATTTAGAGTTCACATTCCAGCATCACAATCTCAAGTCCTCAACTATCCAGATAAAGAGCCCAAATACACGTTCAAAGAATATCATGGGGCACAGGAAGCAATCACACCAATCTAGTCAAATCGTATTTTTGGTATTTTTTCAGCAATATACGATTTTTTTTTAGGAAAGCAATGAAACTAAGCTATGAAAAACAGACTAACTAAACTCACTACACTAAAAAGCAATAAAGGGAGGGGGTGTACTTACAGCAAATCTCCCCCCAAGCTGAACTCGAGAATGATCTCATTGCAGCAAGAGGGAAAAAGAGAGGACTCACGTCTCGTCATCAGACATCTTAGCAGTAAAACCGCTACCAGAAGTACCTGCAGCACCAAAAACAGCATTGCCAACAGTACCCTCCCCACATGGTAGATGGGGTAGAGTGCGTGGCGCATGTCGGACTCCATGGTGGTCAACCGTATGTCCAGGGTGGTCAGGTGGGTCTGAATGGTGGTCTGACCGAGCTCAAGACGGCCCATCTGTGAGGTAAGGGACTGCTGTCCCTGCTCAATGCGGGTAAGGGCATCCATCATAGGGTCTACAGGAGTGGAGGAAGAGGCTTCCTCCGCGAACTGCCTATCGTAGGTCCTCAAAGGTCATCTGGCAATAGGCTCCTGACCCCGCAAAGGAAGTAGGTATGAACCTACACCAGCCTCAAGGCGGGTCTGGGCACGGTCGGGAAGAAAGATGAACTCCTTCTTGGCAATGTACCACCTAAACTTATTGGCCGATTGGGCAGTTATCCACTTGGCATTGATCATATAATCGATGTCAATCTTTGCAGGGCCAGCTACTGCATTATTGATCTAACACCCCCAAATTTCTCTCTTTTTGAAGCGTATATTTTAATATAAAATACTTGAGAAACTTGAGAGTATTACCGCAACATGATAACGTTAAAGGCTAAAAATACTAACTACTAATTTAACAATGCAGCGGAATTAATAATAATAACTTCTCTTTATTGATAAATAAAAATTATTGTTTCAACTATGACAAAGGGAAATATAAAAATAATAACTACTAAACTAAGCTATGTATTACTCCTCTCCCCCATACGAAGTATGCATCAATCAACCTGTAAAATCGGCTCACCAAAAGGGTCATCACAGGGACAAAGCCATAAAACAAATAAACAAAATGCGTGTCAGTAAAAATACTGAGTAAATATATATGCGGAAATTTAAATACTTTATTAAATTAAAATTTTGAAATATTTAATTTCAAAAACCTTCATTGGATACTTAATAATACTTGTATAATATAAAGTATATAACCTTGATAAAAACTACTTTTCCTTGCCTAGGTACCTTTCCTAAAGTGTTCACACCCCCCAAGTTTAGTATTCCTTAATGAGTCTATTACGAGGGGAACTACCTTGTCCACATGACTTATATAAAAAATACATGGGTAAATTATCATAGCTATTGTTCCTGTTAATAAATAACAAGTCGTGGCCTCTTTATAACTGTGATCATAAAAGATCATATATCTAATAAAAATCTTTCGGAAATAATCCTCCTTAAAAATAATAATAATTTTTACAAAACTTTAGCCAAAGGCATAAATAGAAACCATTGGCTCTTGAAATTAATGATAACCATAAAAAGGTAGGTGTTGCAAAATATGTTGCTTACCAATGCTAATGTACTATATGAGACTTTAAACCATATAAGAGTATGGGAGTTGATAACACATGCGGCTAGTATTAAATTAGAACATTATGTAAAAATTACCAGCAAACATAGTTGGACACCTATATGTACTCGGCTATGTCGTGCAACTAAAAATTTGGTTTAAAACACGTATATATCTAAATTAACTTGACCTTAAAACCTAATATGATTTTAAAACGTTTATAACATGAGTATATAAAACTCATAAAGTTTTTAACAAGACTCATAAATATGTATTTCAATCTAAAATAATAACCCTAAACATGATACTACGCAAGCAGAACAACATTCACAGATCTACATAAGGTAGGCTAAGAGGAAGAGAGAGTTTAAACTTGATAAAATAGATTTATTTCTCAAATTTGGTGTGAAGAATATGATGGGTAGAGACCCCTATTTATACTAGTTGACACATAGAATCGGAATAGGATTAGGAAACTAAAAGATATATTTTTAGAGTAAAGATTATTAATTTTAGCTAGGATACACTATCTTTATGATCATATAGCTAAAATAGAGGAATATTCCACAAGATAAATAGTCTAGATGCTTAATTAACCAAAAGATAAGAAGGAACAAAGTAACCAAATTTGATAAACATAGACTTAGCTTCTGGCGGTGAGTTGCCGTCAAAACTTTTTTTTTTTTTCTCTTTTTATAAAATCCTTTTTCCTTAAATTTTTTTTTCTTTTTGCAAACCTTTTTGCAATGGTTATTAAAATATTTTTAATTTTATTTTGAACAAACCACTTGAATATAAAACTTAGGAAAGTTAGGTCCAAAATTCATTTGGGCTAAAATTTATTTTGAATACCCAAAATCTTTTTTATAAAAGCCTTTCTAATAAATAATAAGCCTTTTTAGTAAATAAAACCTTTTTAAAAAATTAAAACTTTTATAAAAATATAAATGATAACTTACTAAAAATACGGAGTATTACAAACTACCCCCTTAAAAGAAGTTCCGTCCTTGAAACTTGATGAAACTTGCAGCAAGCAAGTAAAAATATAGCAATTAATTTACATATACCAAAATTTTCCTATTAAAGTAAGTTCGCTTACTTGATAACTCATAAAGTAAGTAAAAATTAGGTCAAAAATAGTGTTTTAAGTTAAAAGTGCGAAACTCTATCGCATTCTACTCCCCTTAAAAGAAGTTACGCCACCGTAACTCGCTAAGGCTTAAAACTTTATTGAAAATTATTTACCAACTTTGTAATACAACAATATAAGAATCTTTGCTGGAAATGTAATAATAAAACCACTAGAGAGATAAGACTTTCAAAAATATCGTTCAAATTTTGAAAAAATATAACCTCTATTTCAAGGTATTCGAAATAATTGCCTTCAATAATAAATCAACACAGTAAAGAAAGTATTTGAATAAGTACAAAAGATAGTTTATGACAAACTAAAAAGTTTATACAATTTGAGTAGGAAAATTTTCCAAATTCTTGAAATAATAAAGAATTACATACTGATACTAAAGACAAGTTATGTAGGAAAACTATTTGAGCAAATACTAATATATTATCAAAATAATATAATATAGTGGGAATAGAAGAACTTTATAAAACCTTTCGTAAGCTTTACTCGAAAATACAATATTCAAATAGCTTTTTCCTTTTGTTTGTAAAATACGTTTGCTTTCTCCTCAAAAATGTCTCACAATGAATATCATAAAAAATTACCCTTGATCCTACTTTATTACAAATCGAAATCAAATCAATTCATCACTATTCACAAGCAAAACTTGTTAGTATATATACTAGCACCAAAAAAAACTTGAAGAAAAATAAACTTCCTTACTTAGGTCCTCAAAACAAAAACTCCTCGAAATTGATCTTCAAATTTTTTGTTAATGTACCATAATTAATATTCTCTCAAAAATAGACAGTAGTCAACTAGGACTTGAGATAGTAAATAAACAATCTTTTCCTGAAAATTCATACAATCTTCATTTCAATAAAATCAACTCCTTCACGTAATATAAACTCAATGCTTAAATCCATAATATAACAACGACTATTTTTCCAAAGTCAATTACCTTGATTGACTAGTTCTTCCCTTTTCTCCTTTATTAAGCTCCAGATTTCTCCCAGAATATATTTCTTTTATTAGAGTCACTTATTTCAATAAGTGATATACCTAATTCTTATAATCACTCTATCTTTCATATTGCCAAAACAACAATTATACGCTATCATTCAAGCAGAAGTTTAAGACTACTCCCAAAAAATAATACTCCTCTTGACATTCAATAATCTCCAAAATCAACTTAGAATACATTTATAGAATTCTAGTATCTTACTTCACCTTTATAACAAAAATGATCTAAAGGAACCTGCTAAAGTTTCAAATATGGTTTTACTTCGAACTTTCTTTGCTTAACTATAACAATGATAACTCCTTTGCGATTCAGCATAGGGGAAAATTCCTTAATTAAATCCAATTTAATTCAAATATGGTATCTCATATACCTATAAGGTCCTCATAATATTCCTCATTTTGTCACCTTTCAAAGGTTATCTCTATATCATTGCTAAAATGATGTTGATTATATCCATAAATAAAATATATAACTTATCTAAATCTTAATAATTCCTCCAAGCTGGTATAAACCATTGACCTCCTACTTGTTCCACAAAAGTAATAATTTCTCTTCCTTACTCATGTCATAAACATTAAAGATCATCCAACTACATAAAACTTCAAATAACTAATTTCACAATTCTTAGCACATAATATAATGTATTGCCTTCTTCACTCCTACTAAAACAAATAACTACTAAACTTCTTTCCTTCAAAGGAATAAACTAGAACAATTTTCACCTTTAATGAATCTCAAATAGTCAACTTGGCTTACTTTGTACTTGATGTGTCTATTTTATATAGAATTTTACCCCGTCCCTCATGAATTATTGGTGTTAATTGCGCTCTTCGGAGCCCTTTTTAGTACTAATGCGTGTCTTGTAGTGTGTTTGTGTTTTCAGATTGATTATTGTAGGAATAACCATATTTTGGTGCATTTCCTAATCTTTGATATCACTAACATGAGACAAGAAGTCGGGACGTTTCAAAAATCTCGCATTAGGCTAAAAATCTGGTAACCGCCCGACCGGGCGACATCTGCCCCTGCTGGTCGGGCAAGTTTCAGTTAACCAGAAATCAAAAGCTGAAGGAGTCCAACAGAAATGTACTCTCGCGCCCGACCGGCTGAAATCCGCCTGGGCTGGTCGGGCGATTTCTACTTAGCCAAAATCCGAGAATTAAGAAGCCATGAGAAATTCACTTGCGGGTTCCGATCGGGCGAAATCCGCCCGGGTCGGTCGGGCGAGGCGAAGAATTCCATGAAAATGCTGCTGAAAGGCCCCCGGTCAGGCGCGACGAAGAATCATTGAACCTGACGACCGCCCGGTCGGGCGGAATCCGCCTGGGCCGGTCGGGCGAAACGATTTCTGGGTTGTTTTGAGCGCGTGTTGCGCCAGAATTATGAGACATATATATATATATATATATATATATAATATATATATATATATATATATATATATATATATATATATATATATATAATATATATACTTATTTTCTTAGAGTTAAAAACTATGCTTTATATTATTAGAGAATACACTACTATTTTTTAGAGAGTTATTAGGGTACTCCATTGTTGAACATCGATTCCTACTACTTTGATTTCTTCAAGTAAAGACTAAGTTTTCTTAATCTCTTCCTTTCCTTCATTATTATTATGTCTTTCAATTTGTTTATTATTTGCTTTGTTAATTATTTCAATCATGAGTGAGTAGTCTTATAATTTAGGGTTAAGTTAAACCCTAGTGATGGTTAATACATGAATTCCTCCATTAATCCCAAGTTTATGTGATCAATTGTTCTTGTTTGATTGAATTGTTCTTATGTTCATTATCATACTAGAGATAGATGATTTTGAGTTTGATTCCTTATATCTTGTTTTCAATGGGAATTGAATCTAGATGGATTTGTTGATTTTAATCAATAGTATGAATATCTCTATGGGAATAAGTAGATAGGATTACTAGGAATTTAATTGTGATGCTATGTTTAATGTCTCTTTCTTGCATGATTCCGTGGGAATAGGTTTGATTGCTTGTTTAGAGTAGCCATTGGTACTCGGGAGAGATCTTTGGTAGTTTTATGGTGCATTACTCCTCTTGAATCCTTGATTATGTTTATTGGGATGAGAATTATTCATGTATTGGTCATGCTAGTGGTGATACTTAATTCTAGATGTTTTTATTAATTGATTATACCTTGTGTGTTCCTAGTAATTATCTTAGTTTAGCATTAGTCTTAATTCAACACCCTTTTCATCATTGTTTGTCACTTGTTTAGTTAATTTGAGTCAAGTTACCTAGTATTTGATATTATTTGTCCCTGTGGATTCGACCTTGACTTGCCCTGCTACATAGTTAGGAGGTTAGTTAGGAAATTACTTTTGTTAGGTGCGCGACACGCCTATATATTTGGCGCGTTGCCGGGGACTAACGTATTAGATTAGTTTATCTTTGATTTATTTAGCTAAACTGTCTTTGTTCGATCACTGTCACTCTATTTGCTGTTTGATCTCTTTTCTTTCATTCTTTTTGTTGCATGCGTGCGCACTCGTAGCAAGGGTTCACAAGATCAAATTACTCTTGATCGCGAGATCATGGCTACAACAAGGAGATTAGGAGGTCAACGGAGAAAACAACAACAAAAAGCAACAATGGGGGACGAAGCACCACCAAAGTCTCTACGGGAATATGCGATGCCCGATGAGACCACCACCACCATTATTCGACCAACAACCGCTGCCACACATTTCGAGCTCAAGCCACAGTTCATCCAGTTTATCTCACAGGACTCATATGCGGGAACACCCAAAGAGAGTCCTACTGATCATTTGGCTAATTTCTTAGAAAAATGCAATACATTGAAATTAACAAGTTTTGATGATTAATTTGGTATTGTGCTTTTTCTTTTTCTCTCAGGGACGAAGCAAAGGAATGGTTTAAAGAAGAAGAAGTGAGGAAGATTGCCACATGGCCAGAATTGAAGAAGGCTTTTCTTTACAAGTTCTTCCCTCCTATGAGAACTTCCAAGTTCAGAAAGAGATATCTGGCTTTCAACAACATGAATTGGAGTCTCTTTATGAAGCATGGCAGAGATACAAGGCTTTGCAAAGGCAGTGTCCACACCATGGCATTCCTGAGTGGCTACTGATTCAAACCTTTTACAATGGTCTGAAGCATGAAGTTCGAAGTTCTATTGATGCCGCATCTGGCGGTACTTTCATGGCTAAAACTCCAGAAGCTGCGAAGAATTGTTGGATGATATGGCTGCCAACAATTACTTGAATGACTGGAGTGTGTCTCGTGGACCCCCTAAAAAGGGAGGTAAGTATGAGGTTGATGCTATTGCTACTTTAACTAACACTGTGCAAGTTTTGGCAGCTAAAGTTGATCAGTTGAGTAGCGGACCAGTAGCACCTATTTGTGAGATTTGTGAAGTGCAAGGTCATCATTTAATGAGTGTCAATACAATACCATGGGAGCGGGAACTGAGCAAGCCAATGCCCTCCTAAACACAAAACAAGGCCACAAAACAACCCATACTCAAACACATATAACCCAGGTTGGAAGATCACCCAAATTTCTCCTACAAAAATAACCAACCTCAACCTCCACACACCAACTACTCCCACCACCTGGTTTCCAACAAAGCCACCATTTAACCTTCATCATCATCCTCTCGACCCAACCTTGAGACTATCATGGAGAATTTAGCTTCCTCTCAGGCAAAGCAAGTTGAATACCAAGCCAAACAGAATGAATTCTTCAACAATTCTCTCCAACAAATCACTGCTCATAATAAATTGATGGAGATCAGATGACCCAACTGCCCAACAAATAAGCCACCTCTCTAAACCTTCAGGCCAACTTCCTGGGCAAACTGAACCAAATCCTAAGGGGCAATCAATGCCATTTCATTGAGGAGCGGTAAAGAACTGCAAGAGCCTACAAGGAGGTAACTGAGCAAAAAGAAATGCAAAGAGGTTATAGAGTTGAGTGAGGAAGTTCAAGGAAGACGGTTTGGAAGATGAAGCTAAGAAGACTGAGAAGGAGGAACCCACTGTCATTCCTAGGAACCATACAAGCCACCTGTTCCATTCCCTCAAAGATTGGCACAGGCAAAACTTGAAAAGAAATATGGGAAGTTCCTTGACATCTTGAAGAAGCTACACATCAACATACCTTTCTTGGATGCCATATCTGAGATGCCTTCCTACCGAGTTTTTGAAAGACATGCTCTCTAACAAACGGAAAATTGAAGAGAATGTCACTGTTTCACTAACGCTGAGTGTAGTGCTATTTTGCAGAATAAGCTTCCAGAAAAGCTAGGAGATCCGGGCAGCTATTCTATTCCTGTCAAGCTTGGAGATATTGCTATCAAGAATGCTTTGTGTGATCTTGGGGCTAGTGTTAGTCTCATGCCTCTATCTATCTGCGAGCAACTCAACATGGGCGAACTAAAACCACACGCATCTCTCTACAACTAGCTGACAGGACAGTGAAGTTTCCACTTGGTATCCTTGAAGATGTTCCTCTTCGAGTGGGTAAATTCTTTATTCCCTGTGATTTTGTCATCATGGAGATGAAAGAAGATGCACAAGTTCCCATCATTCTTGGGAGACCCTTTTTGGCCACTGCTGGAGCCATTATTGACATGAAAAGGGTAGATCACCTTTGAAGTAGGTGATGAGAAGATGGAGTACACACTCACAAACTCCATGACTTCTCCTTCTATGGGAGAAACTGTTTATAGAGTGGATGCTCTAGATGAGGTGATAGAAGCCACAACCTTCAATTTGCAACTTGATGATTCGCTACAAACGGTCTTGATGGGTAGTGCTGATGAGGAAGATTGGGAAACTAAGGAATACAAGAGACTTCTAGAGGAGACACGAGCCATTGAATCTGAAAAGCCTCTCAAAGAGTTGTTGCATTCAGAGGAAACTAAGGAGAGTACTACGCCTCCTAAGGTAGACTAAAACCTCTCCCTCTACTTTGAAATATATTCTGGGTCCCAATGATACTACCCTATTATTGTTAATGCTGAGCTTGATGACATTCAAATTGAAAAACTTGCTGTTGTTTTGAGGAAATATAAGAATGTCATTGGGTACACCATTGATGATATTAAGGGTATTAATCCCTCATTTTGCATGCACAAAATCATTCTTGAGGACGAACATGCTTCTTCTATAGAATCTCAACGACGACTTAATCCAAATATGATGGAAGTAGTCAAGAAAGAGGTTCTTAAATTGCTTGATGCAGGTATAATCTACCCTATCTCAGATAGTAAGTGGGTTAGCCCTGTTCAAGTAGTCCCTAAGAAAGGAGGTATGACCGTTGTCAAGAATGATAAGGGTGAGCAAGTTCCCACTAGAACTGTGACAGGGTGGCGCATGTGTATTGATTATAGAAGATTGAATAAGGCCACCCGAAAATATCATTTTCCCGTCCCCTTCATTGATCAGATGTTAGAAAGATTGGCAAAACATTCATTTTTCTGTTGGTTGGATGGATACTCTGGTTTTTTCCAAATTCCTATTTATCCAAGTGACCAGGAAAAGACTACTTTACATGTCCTTATGGCACCTTTGCATATCGAAGGATGCCATTGGATTTGTAATGCTCCTGCCACTTTTCAGCGTTGCATGATGGCAATTTTCTCCAGTCTTATTGAGAACTCTATGGAAGTGTTTATGGATGACTTTCCGTCTATGGAACATCTTTTGATATTTGCCTTGCTAATTTACAAAAGGTGCTCCATAGATGAAGAAGTTAATTTATTCTCAACTGGGAAAAATGTCATTTCATGGTGCAACAAGGAGTCGTTCGGGTCATATTGTTTCTCATGGGGCATTGAAGTCGACAAAGCAAAAATAGAGGTCATTGAGCGTTTACCACCTCCTAACTCTGTCAAAGGAGTAAGGAGTTTTCTTGGTCATGCGGGATTCTACCGCCGCTTCATAAAAGATTTTTCCAAAATTGCTCGACCTCTAACTGAGCTTTTAGGCAAAGATGTCCCTTTGTGTTTACTGATGCTTGTACTGAGGCTTTTCACAGGTTAAAAGCGGCTCTTATTTCTCTCCTATAATTAATCGCCTGACTGGAATCTCCCTTTCGAGATTATGTGCGATGCTAGTGACTATGCAGTGGGAGCAGTATTGGGTCAGAGGGAGGATGGTAAACTTCATGCCATCTACTATACAAGCAAGACTCTTACTCCGGCCCAGATGAACTATGCCACAACTGAGAAGGAATTGTTAGCAGTGGTATCTGCGATGGAGAAATTTCGGTCCTATCTGGTGGGGTCGAAGGTGATAATTCACACTGATCATGCGGCTCTTAAATATTTGATGAGCAAGAAGGATGCTAAGCCCCGTTTGATTCGGTGGATCTTGTTGTTACAAGAGTTTGACTTGGAGATTCGAGACAAGAAGGGTGCTGAGAATGTTGTTGCAGATCACCTTTCTCGAATTGTTATGGATGTCGAAGGTGATGCGGCTCTACCAATTGATGATACTTTTCCTGATGAGCAGCTTCTAGCTTTAGCCACTGCAGAGATCCCATGGTACGCTGACATAGCCAACTACTTGGCTAGTGATACTATTCATCGCAACAAAAGAAGAAATTTTTAAAAGATGTGATGAGGTACTTTTAGGATGATTCTTTCCCGTACAAGTCTTGTACGGATGGGGTGATTAGAAGGTGTATTCCTGGAAATGAGATATCTACTATTATATCTCATTGTCATGATTTACCTTGTGGAGGCCATGCTAGTACTAATAAAACTACACGAAAATTCTTCAATGTGTTTTATTGGCCTACTTTTCAAGGTTTCATCATTATGTGCATTCTGTGACGCTGTCAAAGACGGGAATCTTTCCCGTCGGAATGAGATGCCTCTCACACTATTCTTGAAGTGGAGATATTTGATGTGTGGGGTGTAGATTTCATGGGTCCGTTCCCTTCCTCTTATGGGAACAAGTATATTCTGGTTGCTGTGGACTATGTCTCCAAATGGGTGGAGGCTCTTGCTTCTCATGCTCGTGTGGTTAGTAGATTCTTCAAGAAAACTATCTTTCCTCGTTTTGGCATTCCACGGGTTTTGATTAGTGATGGAGGTAAGCATTTTCTGGAAAATAAATTTGAAGCTATGCTTAAGAAGTATGGTGTGCATCACAGAGTGAGACTTTTATATCATCCACAAACTAGTGGCCAAGTAGTGGAGGTTTCCAACCGTGAGATCAAAATTATCTTGGAAAAGACGGTTGCGAGAACACGAAAAGATTGGGCTGCTAAAGTTGATGATGCATTATGGGCTTACAAGACAGCATTCAAGACCCCTATAGGGACCACCCCCTATCGTCTTGTTTATAAGAAAGCCTGTCATCTCCCTGTTGAGTTAGAGCATCGTGCATTCTAGGCTATTAAGAGCCTCAATTTCGACTCTCAAACGGTGGGTGAGAAGAGACTCCTTCAACTTACTGAGCTTGATGAGCTTCGTCTTGATGCTTATGAGAGCTCTAGATTGTACAAGGAGAAAGCTAAGAGATGGCATGACAAAGGCATTGTGGGACGAGAGTTCAAGGAAGGAGATTTGGTTCTTCTTTTTAATTCTCGTCTGAAGCTATTCCCTGGTAAACTTCGTTCGCGGTAGTCAGGTCCATTCAAGGTTTATAAGATTTTTCCTTATGGTTCAATGGAGCTTTGGAACCGTCAAGATGGCACTTTCAAGGTCAATGGCCACAGATTGAAGCATTAACAAGCTGGAGATCCTGTTGCTGAGAGAGTTGACATCATACTCTCCATCCCTTCAATATTTGGTATGACTGTTGGGGGGAGAGGAAGAAACCCGAAACCTTTTTGCTAGGCCTCCTTTGACAAGGTCTAACTGGTGTTAGACCACCAAACTGCCAACACCTGCATATCAAGTCTGTTCATCATCCCAGCATTCGCTTCCTTTTGAAATTCTTTGGCAGGAGGTGGGAACCCAACACATCTAGGACTGAGGAACTCAGTGCTCTTGGCACTTATTTATGGCCCACCACCATGACCACGGAGTTCGATCTTGCGTATGCCTTTATGCATCATTTGCATAAGATTTCCACGACTTACCCCACCTTCGAGGAGGACGGCAGTGTCCGTTCCTCTGTACCTATTGTTTTTGGGGGATTAGTCACCCATATAGCATGTCATTTTGGCTATGTTGAGAATCGGGCCAATGTTGTTCCTGAGGCTACTTACCTCGACGTTGACCACTTCCTCTGCGCTCGGTACATTGTCCCTACCGGTAGGCATTATAGGTGAATGATTGCCACTCGACAATCTATACTCCTCCCCAACCCTGCCTTAGTCCAGCTACCCATAGAGGATGCCCATTCTGCAAATGCTGAGCCCCCGACCTACCTTCTCCCGGTTGGAGATGAGGCACACCCCCCTCAGACTAGTCCCGTCCCTGAGGGCCCCCAAATTTACTGTAGGCGTGAGGCCGCCCCTTCCATTCCCTCCTCTTCTACCATCCCCTCCTCTTCTTCCATGCCCTCCTCCTCTTCCCAACCCCCTCCCCCTACTGCTAACTTCGAGGGGATGATGAGTGTTCTGCAGCGTATGGAACTGAATATGACTGCTAACACTCAGGCTCTTGAGCGCCTCGAGCACCGCG
This sequence comes from Beta vulgaris subsp. vulgaris, assembly GCF_026745355.1. Lineage (NCBI taxonomy): Eukaryota > Viridiplantae > Streptophyta > Magnoliopsida > Caryophyllales > Amaranthaceae > Beta > Beta vulgaris. The sequence goes on from NC_079203.1 coordinate 27,543,075, forward strand.
TGGACACCATCTACGCTGACCAGCGCCTTGCTATGTTTCCTATGTATGATGATTATTGCAGGCTTGGTACGATCGCTCAGGCTGGTCCCCACCCCAGTTGGTACACTTGGAACCCTGCATATGGTGGTGCTGAAGGGAGTGGCGCAGGCACCGGTACTCAGGATGCTGATGAGACCGCTGATGGTGATCCTGATTCTACGGCCGACTGAGGGCCGTGTTCCTTTCTTTCTCCTTGCTGCAATGCGTACATTGCCAAGTTTAGCTTGGGGAAGGATTTCTACTGTACATATGGTATCTTCTATCACTGCTTAGGTAGTTTACAGCTTTCGTAGTTCAGTTTAGCATAGATTTTCTTTTGTGTGTTTTGTGATTTTCTTTTGTGTGTTTTGTGTGTTTTTTTTTCCTTGTTTTTCTTTCTTTTTCTTTTGGTTTGTTTTTGTTTTCATTGTGTGTGTGATGTGTGAAGCCTACTGAAAAATCAAAGTCAAAGTTGAATAATGTTGTTTTGACTGTGGATTGTTGATGGACACGAAACAATGATTTATCATCAAGGCATGGCATAACTGTACTTAGATCAATGATAAGAATCAAGATTATTATGGAGATCTATATGTCTTGCAAGCATGTTTAGGCTTAATTGTGAGCTTATGTGCCTTAACAAAATGCTTTTTTTGTGTGTATGCCCACTTAATGAGGGATGCTAGAACTTGCGTTTTCTCTCCATTGATGCATTGGCTATACAATGTCTGAACAAAGATGATTATGACTCACATAGGAAATTGCACCAAAAGACCAAATAACCTCCCCTGCATTCATTTTCCCTAGTTAACCACTTTGAGCTGAGCCTGTTTCTTTTGACAACCACATTATGAGCTCCTCATTTTTCCAAAAATACGTCCCTTTACCATTGGCAGTGAAGTATTTAGGAATTTTTGATTGACTAACTTGTGGATGGTGAAATTGGTTGTTGGTATGAATGAAAATTGGAAGAAAAACAAAGAGAACAAATATGATTGATTACATGAGCAAAAGAAATTCTTCTCTATCCTCATTACCTAGTAGCTAAAGTAGAGAACTTCTAAAAATAAGACAAGTAAGGCTTCCAAGAAAAAAAAAAAATGAAAATCAAAAATTTTTTTTGAGAAAAAAGATCTCATTGTGAATAATGTCATATTAGAAGTCCTTGCTTGGATTATGTGAAAGGATAAAGGAGATGAAATGAAAAAAAAAAGAAAAGGAAATGGGTTATAGTTGTGTCACAGTCTAATATATCGCTTGGGGTGTTTTGTGCAAAAGTTGTAGTAATACTTCACTTCCTTGAGCACCACATTCCCAAATATTTGCCATACCAACTACCTCAAACCCCATTACAACCTTAATTGAGTCATATGATTTGTTTGCGTGTATAACTACCTGATGTGGAGAGATGATACAAGCCTATGGACTAACTTGGTGAAGCGGAGCAATTGAGTGTCATATATCACCCTTCAAACACACGAGTATGAGAGTAGGGACGGGTACTGGGGTTGGATAGAAGCAGTCATTTTAACTGCTTGGAGAGTGCTTTACAAATGAGTGGAGAGTCCCCTAGTGAGATCATTCTCATTGATTTGTAGCGAATATTAAGTGGCCTCTCTTGATTCTTATCCCTGATTGGTACTTTTTGTCGAAGTTTACCGACTATGATTTGTGGTGTGTTTGGATTCGATGTATCGTCATTTCAAAAAATTTATGATGGGGTGAAACCACTATTAATGCCTTGAACTCTTGATTTTCAGACAAGTTTTGCTTAGGGACAAGCAAAAGTCTAGCTTGGGGGAGTTTGATGTGTCTGTTTTATATAGAATTTTACCCCCGTCCCTCATGAATTATTGGTGTTAATTGCGCTCTTCGGAGCCCTTTTTAGTAATAATGTGTGTCTTGTAGTGTGTTTGTGTTTTCAGATTGATTATTGTAGGAATAACCATATTCTGGTGCATTTCCTAATCTTTGATATCACTACATGAGACAAGAAGTCGGGACGTTTCAAAAATCTCGCATTGGGCTAAAAATCTGGTAACCGCCCGACCGGGCGACATCTGCCCGGGCTGGTCGGGCGAGTTTCAGTTAACTAGAAATCAAAAGCTGAAAGAGTCCAAGAGAAATGTACTCTCGCGCCCGACCGGGCAAAATTTGCCCGGGCTGGTCGGGCGATTTCTACTTAGCCAAAATCCGAGAATTAAGAAGCCATGAGAAATTTACTTGCGGGCCCGACCGGGCAAAATACGCCCGGGTCGGTCGGGAGAGGCGAAGAATTCCATGAAAATGCTGCTGAAAGGTGCTCGGTCAGGCGCGACGAAGAATCATTGAACCTGACGACCGCCCGGGCCGGTCGAGCGAGACGATTTCTGGGCCGTTTTTAGCACGTGTTGCGCCAGATTTATGAGACATATATATACTTATTTTCTTAGAGTTAAAAACTACGCTTTTTATTATTAGGGAATACACTACTAGTTTTTAGAGAGTTATTAGGGTACTCCATTGTTGAACATCGATTCCTACTACTTTGATTTCTTGAAGTAAAGACTAAGTTTTCTTAATCTCTTCCTTTCCTTCATTATTATTATGTCTTTCAATTTGTTTATTAATTGCTTTGTTATTTCAATCATGAATGAGTAGTCTTATAATTTAGGGTTAAGTTAAACCCTAGCGATGGTTAATATATGAATTCCTCCATTGATCCCAAGTTTATGTAATCAATTGTTCTTGTTTGATTGAATTGTTCTTATGTTCATTATCATACTAGGGATAGATGATTTTGAGTTTGATTCCTTATATCGGAATTGAATCTAGATGGATTTGTTTATTCAATCAATAGTATGAATATCTCTATGGGAATAATTAGATAGGATTACTAGGAATTTAATTGTGATGCTATGTTTAATGTCTCTTTCTTGCATGACTCCATGGGAATAGGTTTGATTGCTTGTTTAGAGTAGCCATTGGTACTTGGGAGAGATCTTTGGTAGTTTTATGGTGCATTACTCCTCTTGAATCCTTGATTATGTTTATTGGGATGAAAATTATTCATGTATTGGTCATGCTAGTGGTGATACTTAATTCTAGATGTTTTTATTAATTGATTATACCCTGTGTGTTCCTAGTAATTATCTTAGTTTAGCATTAGTCTTAGTTCAACACCCTTTTCATAATTGTTTGTCACTTGTTTAGTTAATTTGAGTCAAAATACCTAGTGTTTGATACTGTTAGTCCCTGTGGATTCGACCTTGACTTGCCCTGCTACATAGTTAGGAGGTTAGTTTGGAAATTACTTTTGTTAGGTGCGCGACACGCCTATCAGAACTCATAGGTTCTCCTAACACTTATAAATCCATAAAATAAACATATTGATGCTTTATATAATATATATAAATCACTTTGCATGAATTTGATCACATGCATACATGTCATATAAGACATTAAATAACCAAGTTCATCATAGAAAATATACATGCCAAAAAATATGTCGTAAGAGATGGTAATACCACAACTTGCAAGTAGCTTCTTAATAACATGTCATGAAAGACAAAATAATAACTCAATTCTTATAATAAACAATAAACTCTTTCTTTTGCTTATGAAAAATACGAAGATTTTTCATATTAACTTGACAATATGTCAAAATTTCTTAAAATATATTCAAAATAATCATATTACTATTAGAACAATAAACACTAAACAATTCATAAAAAAATCAATACTTTATAAAAAAATTCAACTTTATAATTCGAATAAATATATATAGATTTATAAGATAAATACGGATTGCATGTTGACATAGTAGTCAAAATAAAAATAACATTTGAACTATAATTTGAAATGAATCGAAAAAATATTTGAAATTCCTATATATAAAAAAAATTGTTTGATATTCTTGAAAAATACATATATTTGAGTTATTTATTTGAGTACTAGGCTTAATGTATGAATAATTAGTCGAGTGAGTTCCCAGGAAAGAGAGGTGCAGCACAAACGACCAACTTAAGTACCAAGTCTTTCCTTAGCCATAAATTTTCTCAGAAAAATAAATCCACATACTTATCCCGTTCTTCAAAATATAAATCAAAAAAATATTTATACTTGAAAATATAACTATTTGCTTAAAAATGAGGAAGTATATATTTTTTCACATAATATAAAATGTCAAAAAAAAAAAAAAGCAAATAGAACGCGAAACTCTATCTTATATGCCCTTCTTGATCTACCCATACTCTCATTTATTTTATTTTCAAAAAGAACCTGGAAAACTGAAACCACTTTGTAACACCCCCAAATTTCTCTGTTTTTGAAGAGTATATTTTAATATAAAACACTTGAGAAACTTGAGAGTATTACCGCCACGTGATAACGTTAAAGGTTAAAACTACTAACTACTACTTTAACAATGCAGCGGAATTAATAATAATAACTTCCCTTTATTGATAAATAAAAATTATTGTTTCAACTATGACAAAGGGGAATATAAAAATAATAACTACCAAACTAAACTATGTATTACTCCTCACTAGCTCCACCATACGAAGTATGCATCAATCAACCTGTAAAATCTGCTCACCAAAAGGGTCATCACAGGGACAAAGCCATAAAACAAACAAACAAAATGCGTGTTAGTAAAAATACTGAGTACATGTATATGCGGAAATTTAAATACTTTATTGAATCAAACTTTTGAAATATTTAATTTCAAAAACCTTCCTTGGATACTTGATAATACTTGTATAATATAAAGTATATAACCTTGATAAAAACTCTTTTTCCTTGCCTAGGTACCTTTCCTAAAGTGTGCACACCCCCAAGTTTAGTATTCCTTAATGAGTCTATTACGAGGGGCACTACCTTGTCCACATGACTTATGCAAAAAGTACATGGGTAAATTATCATAGCTACCGTTCCTGTTAATAAATAACAAGCCATGGCCTCTTTATAATTGTGATCATAAAAGATCATATACCTAATAAAAATCTTTCGCAAATAATCCTCCTTAAAAATAATAATAATTTTTATAAAACTTTAGCCAAAGGCATAAATAGAAACCATTGGCTCTTGAAATTAATGATAACCATAAAAAGGTAGGTGTTGCAAAATATGTTGCTTACCAATGCTAATGTACTGTATGAGACTTTAAACCAAATAAGAGTATAAGAGTGGATAATACATGCAGCCTTGCGGCTAGTATTAAAGTAGGATAATATTATGTAAAAATTACTAGCAAACATAGTTGGACACCTATATGTACTCGGCTATGTCGTGTAACTAAAAATTTGGTTAAAACACGTATATATCTAAATTAATGGTGAACTTAACCTTAAAACCTAATATGATTTTAAAACGTTTATAACATGAGTATATAAAACTCATAAAGTTTTTAACAAGACTCATAAACATGTATTTCAATCTAAAATAATAACCCTAAATATGATACTACGCAAGCTGAACAACATTCACAGATCTACATATACACGTAACTACTAGAGAGAAGAGAAAAGGTAGGCTAAGAGGGAGAGAGAGTTTAAACTTGAGAAAATAGATTTATTTCTCAAATTTGGTGTGAAGAATATGATGGGTAGAGACCCCTGTTTATACTAGTTGGCACGTAGAATCGGAATAGGATTAGGAAACTAAAAGATATATTTTTAGAGAAAAGATAATTAATTTTAGCTAGGATACACTATCTTTATGATCATATAGCTAGAATAGAGGAATATTCCACAGGATAAATAGTCTAGATGCTTAATTAACCAAAAGATAAGAAGGAACAAAGTAACCAAATTTGATAAACATAGACTTGGCTCCTGGCGGTGAGTTGCCGTCAAAACTTTAATTTTCTTTTTTTTTTTCTCTTTTTTTAAAATCCTTTTTCTTTAAATCTTTTTTTTCTTTTCTTTTTGTAAACCTTTTTGGAATGGTTTTTAAAATATTTTCAATTTTATTTTGAACAAACTACTTGAATATAAAACTTAGGAAAGTTCGGTCCAAAATTCATTTGGGCTAAAATTTATTTTAAATACCCGAAATCTTTCTTATAAAAGCCTTTCTAATAAATAATAAGCCTTTTTAGTAAATAAACCTTTTTAAAAAAACTAAAACTTTTATAAAAATATAAATAATAACTTACTAAAAATATGGAGTATTACAGTTGATGTCAGATACATAACCAAAATGAACAGCTATAGCAGTAATAAGGCCACCTAAAACGATAGGTTGTCCCCTAACACTACCATCCTCAAATGTGGCAGGCAAACTAGTTGCAATCCGTTTGAGCTGGGAGAAAAATAAGTTGGGCAGGCACAAAGCATAGTCAAACTCGGGAAACAAATAACTCCTCATCAGAAAAATCTCCTGTTTTTGACAGGATTGGGGCTCAGCACGCCCAAAAAGTGTGCATCCCAGAAATCGCTGCAAGTAGCGAAGACTGGGGAAGTGCAAATGGTCAGCAGACATGTGTTGGGTGTTGACTTCATCTTCACCCCGTAAAGGCAGCCCACAATGTGTTTATGTGAAGGTCGGGAGGGTGGCGATGTTCCCCAGTGAGGGATAGGCCAAAAATAGAAGCTAATTGGCCTAGTGTAAGTTCTCGATCCTCATTCATGAGGCGAAAACGAAGAACCTGATTTTTGTTCCCTACTTCTAGGGAACTCATAAATTCAAGGGTGAGATGCCTAAAGGTCCAAAGCCCAACATAGTTCCTAAATCCAGTTTCTCAAATAAAGTCTTAGTATCAGCAAATATACCTAGGTATGCAAAGATTGTGAATCAACAAAACGAGTGGGAATTATATTGCGGAATTTCAATTTTTGAAAATTTTCTTTTTGCTCTAAAGATTTGAAAATTACATCAGGGAAGCTTGAATCCGGTGGAATTTGATTGCTTGATTCCCCTCGTGAGCTTTGCCTCCTTTTGCTTGGCCTTGACATGGTGAAATTGGGTGAGAATGTTAATTGAAGTGAGTAGGAGAAAAGAGGGAAATTTTCTGATTTTTTCATGAGAAAGATGAAGAAAAATAAGAAGAGGGAAGAAAATTTGAAGGAGGAGATGAGATTGGTGAGGGAAGAGAGGTAGGAGAGAGAGTGGGTATAGAGGTAGTGAGGAGAGAGAAAACAAGGGTTTGGAGAGGATGAAGATATGAGAGAAGATGAACAGAAAGAATGAAGAGAGGGGTGAAATCAAAGCCTCTTTAATTTCGTCGACCGGGCGAATTTTTTTTCTTGTTTTTTTCCGTCAACGCTAGGTTTAGGCATGTAAAAGAAAGTTTGCCCGGTGAAACGGGCGAAATCCGCCCGGTCGGGCGGATTCCAAATTTCCTCAGCTTGTTTCGCCCGGTTGACCAAGCACCAAAACCCCCAAAAATGCTTGCGTGCCCGGTCGGGCGGCCTCGCCCGGTCGACCGGGCGGAAAATACGTTACTTTTTTTCTCGTTTTTTTTTTCTATTCTGCTTAGAAGCGGTTGTGCGCCTGGTCGGGCGGTGTCTTTTTGCACTATTTTTTTCCGTCAAAATCGCCCCAAGTAAAATTTGCTTTCTGCACACACTAGACTCGTCCAAATATTAGTACACTCTCCCTCACCACTCTACAAAAATAAAAAATGAAAATCAAAAGGAAATAATCTAAACTAACAAAGAAGAAAAGAAAAGACGGGTTGCCTCCCGCAAAGCACTGGTTTAGATGGTCTCGCACGACCGTAGTACGTCTTCTCAAAATCAGGGAGTGTCTAGGTACATAACCTCTACTTGGCCGATGAAGGCTCCCTCATGGTACAGTTTCAGACGTGCCCATTCACTTTAAACTTCGTCCAGCTGCATTGGCCACTTCAATAGCTCCATGTGTTTCACGTCAGTGACACAAAAGGTCCAGACCATTTTGACTTAAGCTTTCCAGGAAAAACCTCAGTCTAGAGTTGTATAATAGACTTTGTCACCAACATGAAACTCCCGCTTTCAAATCATCTTGTCATGAAATCTTTGTTTGCTCCTTGTAAAATTTGTGGTTTTCATATGCTTATATATAGTCGAAGCTCATCTAAATCATTCAGTTGAAGAAGTCTTGCTTCCCACGCAGCCTCTAAATCCAGGTTAATTTCTTTAACTGCCCAAGCTGAGAGATACTCCATTTCAACTGGTAAATGACAAGCTTTGCCATAGACTAATCGATATGGGGTGGTTCCTAGAGGTGTCTTAAAAGCAGTTCGCAGAGCCCACAGAGTTCATCCAATTTTTGTGACCAATCCTTCCTTGACCTGTTGACTACCTTCTCCAAATGCGCTTGATCTGACGATTGGAGACTTCAACTTGACCACTAGTCTGAGGATGATAGCTAAACCAACTTTATGAGTGACTCCATATTCTTCAGTAAAGCTTTGAAGGTTCTCTGTGAAAGTGAGATCCCCCATCACTGATCAAGACTCTCGGGACTCCGAATCGAGGGAAAATGACCTTCTTGAAGAGCTTCATGACTACCTTAGAATCATTGGTAATGGAAGCCACAGCTTCAACCCACTTAGTCACATATCCACAGCAACCAATATATACATGTTCCACAAGAAGAAGGGAAAGGTCCCATGAAATCAATGCCCCATACATCAAAGTGGTTCAATCTCCAAAATCCCATCTGTGGCATCTCCTGCTCTTTGAAATATTACCCGTTCGTTGACATTCATACAAGAAGACAAAAAACACGAGCATCTTTAAAATGGTAGGCCAATAAAAGCCACTCTGGAGAACTCTATAAGCTGTAGCTTGTGAGCCAAGATGTCCACTACAAGGCATACTATGACAATGTTGGAGAATGCCAACTATCTCCCAATCAGCTATACATCGTCGGAACAAGCCATCTGAACACTTCTTGTATAAGAGTGGGTCTCCCAAAAATAATGCTTGGCATCATGATAAACTTCTTGCGCTGTTGGTAGTCAAATCAGGAGGATGAGAACCACTAACACAATATATTAGCAAATCAGCATACCATGGAGATTGAGTAGACACAGCAAAAGATGGTCATCTGGAAAAGCATCATCTATGGGACCGTCAGCACTTGACTCAAACCTCAACCGGAGAGATGATCTGCAACTACATTCTCAGCACCCTTCTTGTCACGGATCTCCAGATCAAACTCTTGTAGTAAGATATCCATCGTATAAGTCGTGGTTTGGCCTCCTTCTTGGCCAAGAGATACTTAGCGCAGCATGGTCAGTATGACAATCACTTTCGAACCTATGAGGTAGGTCCGAAACTTGTCAAGAGCATAACAATGGCCAACAACTCTTTCTCTGTAGTAGCATAGTTGACCTGGGCTTCATCTAAGGTCTTGCTGGCATAGTAGATGGCATGGAGGACTTTGTTTTTCCTTGACCAAGCACAGACCAACGCATAATCCTAGCATCACACATGATCTCGAAAGGAGACTCCAGTCTGGAGGTTGTATGATAGGGGCAGTGATCAATGCTTCCTTAATCCTGTCAAAAGACTCCACACACGCATCAGTAAAATCAAAAGTGGCATCCTTGAGCAACAATTGAGTAAGGGGTTTCGCAATTTTTGAAAAGTCTTTTATAAATCTGCGATAGAAACCCGCATGACCCAGAAAACTCCTCACTCCCTTGACATTCACAGGAGGAGGGAGTTTCTCAATCACCTCAATTTTTGCTTTGTCCACCTGGATGCCACGCTCAGATATGAGGTAAGTACCACTCCGTCATTCACCATAGAATGACACTTTTCCCAATTAAGAACCAAATTAACCTCAAACAACGTTTCAGAATTTTAGAGAGATTATGCAAACACACATCAAAGTCAGAACCATAAACACTAAAATCATCCATAAATACCTCCATGATATTCTCGATGAAATCAGAAAAAATGGCCATCATACATCTCTGAAATGTGGCAGGGGCTTGCACATACCAAATGGAATTCTGCGATATGCAAAAGTGTCATAGGGCAAGTGAACGTCGTCTTCTCCTGATCGCTGGGTGAATGGGAATCTGAAAGAAACCTGAATATCCATCCAAATAACAGAAAAAGTTATGTTTTGCTAATCTTTCTAACATCTGATCAATAAAAGGGAGAGGGAAATGATCTTTCAGAGTGGCAGGGTTTAATCTGCGATAATCTATACACATCCGCCAACCTGTAACAGTACGAGTAGGAATTAGTTTATGATGCATGAGATTATGTGGATACTTGTTCTTGGATACTCTAGTCATGATGTCAAATAGAAGTGTGTAGAGTTCTAGTTATGTTAGAACTCATATCTTCATTGCTTTCCTAGTTCTACTTGTATTAGGAATCATGGTTTTGCCTACGTTCTTAAACCGATGGATTTTACATGATTCAAAGAGTCTAGAGAGTGTAGAACTTAGGGACTTGTCCTAAGCCTATTAGAGTTATAGTTTATTATGTTTTCCTAGTAGCATTAGGTTATTTCTTTCCTACTAGGATTAGCATAATTAAACTAGTATAAATAGGGTCTATGTAGTTCGAATTTAGACAAATTTTAATAAGAATTTTCGTGAGTTCAGTTTAAACATTGAAGTGTTTATACAAATCCGCTTAAGTGTTGGTGGCCTTGCCTTTATGCATTCAAAACCCTTAGTATTATTCCTTGTGGTGGCTTTGCCTTTATCATTGAATAATCTAAGTTCTATCTTGGTTACTTGGTTCGAATAATTACTTAGCTTCCGCATTGTTATTTTGTTGAGTTATGTAGTATTTTGATGATTGTAAACAACTGATGATTATCTAACTAACATGTGTGTTTGAGATGTGCATATTACATTAACATGAAACAAGTCATCAAAGGTTGAATATATCACATCATGAAGGTCTTCCCACAAGTGAAGTTCCTAAAAGAGTTCCTATAAGGAACACAAATAGAGCGGTTCCTAGGTACATCCTATGAGGAACATTGAATATGAAGTTCTGGAGCAGTTCCTGAGTGGGAGCAGCAATATAACGTTTCACTTGAAACAAGAAGTTCCTGAGCAGGAACTATGAGTGCGAAGTTTCTTAAAGGAACTAGCACACTGAAGTTCCAAAGGTGGAGCTATCAACATGCGGTTCTTGAGTTGGAGCAGCATGGAGCATGAAGGCAGAAAATATGAGTTTATTTTCTAGGATTCATGTAAGTATATGGAAACATGAAAGGTAAAGGAACAAGGTCTAAAGGAACTCGTGGAACTTAGAGTCAAAAGTATTTAAGAGTCAATAAATCTGATGCATATTATTATCTTAATCTATAAGAATTTATTAAGAGTTTATTTCTTAATAAATCTCTACGTGGTTAAATATTTATAAATAATATGTGTTAGTTGTTTTAGGATAAGTTTTAGTTTTAAAATAAAAGATAAGTTTTAGTTTTAAAATAAAAGATAAGTTTTAAATAAAATAGATTTAATAAAATCGGTTTCCTTTAGGAATCTGATTTTAATTAATCTAATTTTATCTTTTCAGTTTTTGGAAAATAAAAAGCCTAGATTTATAATACGTATAATGAGTATTGTTAAAGAAATTGTCTGTCTGTTCCTCTCTAAAGGAACAGACGTGGTAGTCTATTAATCTAAGTTAAAGGAACTAACTATTA